>NW_026721978.1:0-8387 GCF_029784015.1 Lycium ferocissimum | reverse complement strand
AAAACGCCCCAAAATAAATGGGACTTCCGGATCTGGCTGGAATCCAAGATGAAAAAATGCGCAGAGTACAGAGAGACCCAAC
The DNA here is from genome assembly GCF_029784015.1 of Lycium ferocissimum. Lineage (NCBI taxonomy): Eukaryota > Viridiplantae > Streptophyta > Magnoliopsida > Solanales > Solanaceae > Lycium > Lycium ferocissimum. Next base: position 8,305 of record NW_026721978.1, on the reverse strand, counting down.
GGAGACATGTCTTGACATCTTCAATAATCGGGCATTGCTAAAGATCCTGTTGCCCGGTACAACAGAATAATAGTAGTAGGTCTCGGTTTCCCAACCCCAATTTTTTGAACATAGACGACGGTATCAAGTTGATACTAGCCCTCAGATCACACAGTGTACGTGCAATGACTTTCTTTCCAATCATGATTTCGATAGTGAAACTGCCTGGACCCTTCAACTTTGTACGCAATTTATTTTGAATGGGAAGTGCGGCCTCGGTAAATGCAAGCTCAGAGCATTAATTTCAGAAACGACTCTTGTTTGCCACGATGTCCTTGATGTACTTGGCATATTTCGGGATCCCTTGTAGCATGTCCATTAAAGGAACATTCACATGTACCTGCTTCAATAAATCAAGAAACTTTTTGTATAAACTTTTTGTATGTGGCCTCTTCCTTTTGTTTTGCCAACCTCTGAAGGAACGGAGGTGGTGGTTTGGCAACAACTGGTTGTGGTTGCTTTACCACCGGTGTCTTCGCCACTCTCTCCATCTCAATAACCCCGTCTTCAGTAGCTGCTTCTACCTTCGGCACCAATTCCTCTAGTTGCCGCCCGTTTCTGAGAGACACTGCTGCACATGGTTTCGGATTTGGATCAGTGTCACTTGGAAGTCCCCTTGGTGGTCCGATGTTCCGAGCACCAGCTATCACATTTGTCTCTACAGGCGCCGCCAAGTAGCGGTTCCAGCTATCCACTATCAACTTTTGCTAGTCTACCATCATCTTTTGCATATCACCCATCATCTTTTTCATCATCTCTTCCATGCTATTTTACGGAGCTTGCGTAACGGGTCTTTAGGAACCTAAGGCACTGTGGTGGTGATAGTGCATTTACGATTACCCCGGTTACCTCTAACTCGGTTTGGATGATTTCTCCGATTGAGTTGTACGTATTACCATCTCGGTTATTACCTTGCCCTCCCGCATTACCCACAAAGTATATATGGATCTTTGGATTCGCGGGACACATATTGCTCGTGACCTTCCTTCGGACTTCACAAAAAATGTTATTTTCTAAGTGACTGCTGTAACTTTGTGGTTGAGCTTGCGCCGCGATTAACTTCTTAATTTCGATGCGCATGGCCTTAATCAGGCCGATATCTTACCGTAAAATTATCCACTTCAAAAACACGGTGCCTTCTTCGTGAAATGATGGTTGTGTCAGGTCATTGCCGGTTGGAATGCTACGAGTAAACTGTTCAATAATGTGAATAATTCTTCATAGCTCGGATCAAGGGCACAGCCATCCCGGCGTTGTCTAGTGATGACTTATGTTGGGCATCCGGACTCTCAATAAATGTGTGTGCCGTAACTTCATTCGATGGGTAATTTGCGGCGAGGACACCCGAGAAGACGCCAACCTCTCCCATGCTTGATACAAATTTTCTCTATTTTCTCATTCGAATGACATGATCTCCCTTCAGAGGCGAGCTGTCTTTGCCGGTGGAAAGAACCTTATCAAGAATTTCATCGCCAAGTCATCCCACGTAGTGATAGAATTGGCGGTGTTATATCCCGTATTTTGTATAGCGGGACAATCCGAGTTAACCACGATAAGTTAGGGACAAGACTAGTCCGGGATATGAAGTCGAGACTTTTAACCACGATCTTGTTTTAAGGCATAAGTGCTTATGACTTTGTGGGCATGGAATATTAAAGAAATTTGGGACTAAAAGTGAATATTAGGAAAATAAATATTTCATGAATTAAGAGGAGGTGGCCGGCCACATGGGATGTGGGCCATGGCCACATGGATGCCTTGTATTGTTAATAAAAGATGACTTAGTCATCTTGTTCATCACTTTCAACACTTAGGAAAAATCAAGAAGTTTGGAGAAGCCAAAGTTGAAGGCCATTCGACCATGAGAGGAAAAAATTGAAGACCAAAAATCTTCATAAAAAAAATTGTTTCTTCTAGCAAATCAACTAATTGGAGGTCCCTTGTTAACGTGGAGTTGTTGTTGGAGTCAATAAACTACTTGTTTTCATCCTTTGCAAACCCTAGCTAGTTGTGAAGTCGAAGGGAAAAGGTAAGGTTTAATCTTGTTTTTATATGTTATGGGTGGTTTATGTGTGTTGTAGTATGTAAATATGGATGAAATTCATGAAAAATTTCATGTTGGAGTTGAGCCGTGAACATGGGGTATTTGTGCATGGCTTGTAGCCGTGCATATGTAATGTGTGGGAGGTATGGATTAAATTCTATGTAGCATGCTTAGTTGTTGTTGTAGTATGTTGAAATGGATGAGAATTATCAATATGTGTGTGTGTGTAGTGATGGCCGAATATAGGTCATGTTATATGACCAAGATTGGATCAATTCTATTTAGTGTTTTGATTGTTGTCGTGGTGAATTCCATGCTTATAATGAGGATTTAATGACAGGTTAAATAGTTGTAGTTGATGTGGGACGTTTGGCATCTTAATGTGATTCATATATAATTTTTGTATTTATGGAAATGACATTGTTAAAGTGCGGGTTGTTGGTGTAATTTATGAATTTAGGAAAGGGGAATGTGTTGGTGATGTTGTTCTCGGGTTTGGGGAGGAATCCGGGTGAATTGGAGTGTTGGTTGGATTGTTTGAAATATAGTGTGAATTGTTTAAAGTGTTCTTGAATATTGTTTGAATGGTTTCGGATGAATAATTGAACGTATGAGCGTTGATGTTGGCTTGAATGTAAGTAGTTGAATTGAATATAATGAATGTTGTTGAATTATGTAGAAAGAGCTACTAAACGTTAGAATGCGTTTTGAATTGATTATTGATGTTGTTAGTTTGGTTGTTGGTATTGTTGTTGATGAATTTGCCGAGTCAATTCTCGGGGTTGTTGTATTTATAGGGGAAATGCTTTGCCCAAATTTATGTAGAATTTGGTATTCGTTTGGAATCGGGTCCTATATGCCTTTAGCTAATGTTTGGTATTTAATGACATATTGTAGATCTTGGGAAGTCCGCGACGTAAGTTTGGATTAGTTTCGAGAGCGGTGACGGGTATGTAAAGCCTACAACTTTCTTTCTTTTGGCATGTCCTAGTTGTAAATAGGCTATGACACGAGCCTCGAGGAAACTCCACTCTTACGATCCGAGCATGGCTACGATTCTTACTTACCTTTTAATGTCGGCCTTCTTAATGTAATGGTATTATGGGTAATTATGTCTTTGGTAATATTATTTCAAATGTTGCATAAAGATTTTGTTTTCAAAGGATTCTACGTTTAAAAATGGTAGTAACTTTCGTAGACGAACGGATCGCCACGATATGCTCGTAGGAGATTCAGCGCGTATTATGACTATACCTCCCATAGGCGGGCTCGGATTGGGTTGACGCTAGTCCGTGGGTCCCGTGACTTTCCTTTGTATAGTTCGATGGCTTTTGAAAGAACTTAGTATGGCTTTCGTCCCCCGAGTATGGTTAGTCCCTTATCCGTTGAGTTTGTAATAATGATTTTTATGCATATGGTTACTCACGACCTCTTTTTCGTACATTACGTCGTATCTTTCGCCAAGTTCGGGCCGGTTGTGTGATCGTGCGCACTATGTTATGTTCTGGAGTATGATGTGTCCCGGTTAGGAGTCCTCGCGCAAGGGCGATGTCAGTGTATATTTGGTGTTATGATGTGTACGAGTTCGCCTAGCCCTCACTAGAGGGCGGGTACCGTGTATATTTGATGTTGTGATATGTCGGAGTTTGGAGATATGAAATCTTCGGAGTATGATGTGTTATGGCGCCCGATGACGGGCGGGCGACCATAGTTCCCGAGCCCCATGCATGATTTGTATTTTGAAACTAAATATTTTGACATTACGTATATTGTACTTAATTTATGTATCTCTTATTTTCGATTATGATTACATTTTACTATATTTGCTTTTGCATATTCGGTACATATTCTGCATCGACCCCTTTCTTCGAAATTGCGTTTCGTACCCGGGCAGTACGAACGCCCATTTCGGTGATTAACCACTGGGACACTATTCTGCTGTGTTTGAGTGCTCTTTGTTCGGAGCCTATATTTTGGTATATATATCATACATTTGCATATGTATATATACGATTTCGGGGTACGACGGGGCCTGACATTATGTGATATGATTACTGTTGTTCACTGTTTAGGTCTGTAGACATGTATGTGGGTTATGGTTACTTCTGTACAGTTGTGTTCGTATATGTTATGTTTGGGGGTCCCGTTTGCCATGGCGGCACTTGTCGCTTGCGTGTATATGTTTTGGACGTTACGCCATATGATAGCCTTCTGTGGCTTCGTGATATATATGTATATCTGTGTTTGCGACAGTTGGGACAGTGTCTGATATTTGTATATGTACAAGCTATTTGTATGCGATTCTGAAGCAATGAATGTGTTTGGGTGCCCGGCTCGGCACTAGTCTGCAGCTCACGGGGTTGGAGTGGCGTGACGCGGTTTCTAATAACCGGTTACTTGCATTCCCCAATAGAGAGAAAGGAAAAGTAACCGCACATATTCTTTAGTGACCGCTTCATTGCAAATGTATCAACAATGCAAGAAAAAAGTATGGATGTGACACAGAGGATCCTCGTGTTACATTCCTGTGAATTTCCCACTAGAGTGAAGTAGCTGAATCATAGGATGCTTCAGCTCAAAGTGCCCTTCAATAGTGGGCTTGACAGTGCTTGAAGTGACATCCGCTACACGAGGCACAACAACCTCTCTCACTTTCGCTAGTGGATTATTTGCCATGACCACAGGTAATTCAACTAGAGCCTGTGGATTTTGCAATAAGTTCAAATCTCTCCTGTGCCAGTTGAAAGTACGTTCAGGTTCGGGATCGAATTCCTCAAGATCGTTTTGACTCGCAGTCCTTCGCATTCGATTAGAGTACCTACTATCAAATAGCAGCTAAGATCAAGACGTTAATACTTGGATAACTAAAGCAGAAATAGTTTATACTGGTAAAACAGTTGATTTCTAAGTCCCCGGCAACGGCGCCAAAAACTTGTTGGCTCCCAACACACACGCAAGTATACGTGGTCGCCAAGTAATATAGTGACTTTTGAAGTCGGTTATCGTATCCACAGAGACTTATGATCAATGGTTCTACGAAAATATACTATCGCCAGTAATTATTCAAGTAAATAAAAGGATATTTGTTTAGGTTACTAAATATAGCAAAAAGGAAATAAACACTACATATGTGAACAAGTTGTAACAACCATGGTTATAGATTGAGTTTATCACAGAGAAAAGATATTCAAGGGTTACGACACTATCGTATTCATGTTACGCATGCGCTATCGTTGACTTTTATTCTTTATCAAGTTACTGATTAACAGGGTTAATTTTATGACTACGAATATCTCGAGTTCTCTAGTGCCCTATTCGTATTACTTTCACGCCTATATCTATATGGTCATGAACATTCATACAAACGCATTCATAATTCCTGTATATCGACCAAGTAGGGTGAACTAGGTATATCTCTATCCTAGACGTGAATGCTCCCCGATGCCTGTGGTTAGGATCTATACCTTGCTCGATCTCCATTCTAACTTAGTATTCCTCTCTCGAGTTCAATCTAAGAATCAAATATTTATCCTCTTGGTCGCGAAGCGATAAAATAGTCGTGCACAAGATTAAGCAAATAACTCATATGATACATAGGATAAATGTCAACTCAAGTTCATACGACAACAATCATACTTTGGCCATAACCCCAGAACAAGGGAGCTTAACCGCTCGTAGTCGGATTAAAACAATTGAATTTCATGTTCGAATGAAGAAAAGATGAATTTAAGAAGATAAAAGTTCAAACCCTACGATGATAAGGCTTACTCCTTTCTCTCTGTGAAATAATATGTGATATCCCTCAAAAAATGACCAAGGGTGCTATTTATAGTGTTGAGAAATAGCCCTACAAAGCCCACCAAAAACGGGTCTAACAATTAGCATGAGTACCCTTTCTTCGAGGGAGGTCGCTGAGAGACCTCTAAAACTTGCCAGGGCCTCGCTTTGAGCCACGCTCGGCGAGGTCCCCCTCTCGTTTTACACTTAGAAAAAATTAGGACTCTGCATTTTGAAAAACCCATGATCGCTAAGCGAGGTCCAAAACTTGCCCATGCCTCGCTTGAGCCACGCTCGGCGAGGTCACTCTTCATTTCACACTTGGAAAATTTCTCCAGCACGCACTCGGACACCACCCTCCTTTGAGCAAGGCTTAAAACCTACAAGCTGCCTGCCTTGAGCCACGATCGGCGAGTCGCGCCTGCCACTTTGTACTTAGCCGGTTTCTTCCATCTTTGGCAAATTCCATACTCCTCCTATCATTGAAGCGAGGTCTAGGCGCGCCCGGTCAGCTCGCTTTAGCTCGGAGCTCGGCGAGGCGTCTCTTCATTTTGATACTTAGACGAGTTTTGCGTGCAATTTCAATTTTCGTCCGAATCACCAGGCATTTTCTCCAAAATTGTCTGATTGCGTCAAACACATACGTATTAGCTCATAATGCAAGAATAATGATTAGTTAGGTGTATTTAGTTTAATTCGTCCTCTAAACAAGGTAGAATATGGGTAATATATGGCAAAAAAGCGTATAAATACTCCTAACATCATCTAACATCTTTTTTTAAAGGGGTTACTTAAGGTTCTGAAGCCTCATTTGTTAGTTGAATTGTTTGATGCCTTTAAGCTTAACTTTGAACCTGTGTGCATTGCTGATATTTACCTAGAATCTACAATAAAAAGGAAAGAATGAGGGTGTGTTTGCTTAACCCTTGTGTGTGGATCTCATTCTTGTGATAACAAGTTTTCTTTTCTTTTTTATTGGCCATTTACCTAGATTATCATGGAAACTGTTATGTCTTAGTTTCGATTTTGAAGTGCTAAATGGGCAGACTTCATGTATTCTTGTTGATTGAATAAGTATGAGTATAAAAAAGGGCCTAAACTAAACCTAGGAAGTGAAAATGGAACTCAGTAGTAACTCAGTTTCTTGTTCTTCTCTCTGTGTGCTTGATTTCTTGAAGATTTGGTCTTTGATCGAAATTTCCTTTCTAAGACAATGCTATGAGTTGATTGAACCTTGTTGAGCTTACTATCATGCTAAAAAATAGATGACAAAAGTTTCTTTTGAAAAAAAAAAACAAACAAGGTGCTTGCTTACTTATCCTTGCCTTGTTAGTTGTTTGGTAATCTCAGCTATGTTCACATGTTTTTCTATTCTTCCTTGTACTGTTCAGTCTAAGTGTGATGTTTGGTTTTGTGGCATTTAAATTGGTCCATCACTGGACATATATGACTTTCTAAGTCATTTAATCCTTCAGTTTCACCCCTTCTTTGGTTGCTGACCCTTTTAAAAACTAAAAAACAGAAACATGTTGGTGTGTTTGGTATTTGTGTTGTTATCCCTCCCCTTTATGTTGTTGGGTCACCTATTCACTGCCCATTCTTTTTTAGTCAATGCTTGTCTCTTCCTTCTTTTTCTAAAATCTGGAAATTAAGACCCTGAGTGTGTTGATTATGGCTTTAGCCTTATTTCTTCTCTCCCTCACTATTTAGTCCTGTACCCTCTTTATGGTTTACCCTTCCATCATTGTTGTTGTTTTCTTGGCTATTTTGAAGTTTGCCATATTCCCCTTGATTGTGATGTTGCTGTTTTGGAATTATTTGCACTTTTGTGCCTTGCATTATCTATCCTTGCATTATTTGGATCCCTTTGGACCTTTGTTTGTTTTAAGCTCTAGTAGTGAGGCTTTGACTCCCCAAGTCTGTTGGATCATTGAGTTGTTTTTTTGTTGGTATACGAGTGTCTTTAAGTGTTGGAACCAATTAGAAACTTGAGACTAGCAAAAAATGAGATGTTAGGGGATTTATTGCATTATTGATTCTTCTTGAAATGAATAATTGAGAATAAGTACATATATTGGGTATATTGGAGTGTATACGAAAGTCAAACTTACCTTTCTATTAGGTGGATAAAGGGTATACCCGTATTGAGGTTTTGCTCTTTGTCCTAGTAGGTTTGTTAGGGGTATATCGCGTATATCACAGTTTCGATACTTAGAAAAATTTGAGAAAAACGGAGTAGTATATCTATGGTATATCATGTATATTATCTTTTAACACTTAGAAAATTTTCAGTGTGGGTTTGTTATTTGGGCCTATTACTTGTGTGTGGTTTATCATTACTATTATTTTTTGGGCTTATTTCATATTTCGGCTACTTTTATTCCCCCGTCATAAATATTTGGGTTTTCAAATTTTTGTAATTATTTTTTTTTTTAAAAAAATTTT
>NW_026721977.1:0-15089 GCF_029784015.1 Lycium ferocissimum | reverse complement strand
AAGATTTCGAAGTCATATGAATATGTGGAACTTAGTTGTTGAAGGAAGTGAAATGTAAGTCGTGTTCGGAAAGGTTCCCACTATAATTGAGCTAATTTTTATGTCACACCCCACCCTTGGTAAGGCGTGATTGGCTCCCAGCACCTTACAGGAACCGAGCGAACCAACTTATAACTCTCGTCCTTCATATCTCGAATGGTAAAATAAGGCTAAGGGCTAAATATGAACATTATATCATGCACAAGTATATGTACAATGGACCCATGATGTCGATATTACTACTATCACACTATGACTAAGCTGTACACAGGAACTGTTTGCAAAGCCTCTATGAACATGACTGAGGTATACAAGTCGAGACAGGACCCCCGACGTACCCTTAACACAATTCATATATATATATATATATATATATATATATATATAGACTCAGACTCGGCAATGCTCCAGGAAGAAGTGGAGCCACCACTCGAGACCAGTACCTGAAGGTAGCCTATGATGAAAGATCCTCGTCTCGTCTATCTACACCTGCGGGCATGAACGCAGCGTCCACAAGAAGGGACGTCAGTACGAGCAATGTACTGAGTATGTAAGGCATGAATAGTAGTATGATATCAGAATGAAGATAACATAAGGTAAAGTAAGTAATTATACCTCGTATTCCTCTTAAGATCTCTGTTATGTAAACTACTCGTCTACAGGAAAACATTTCATACACATCCATACATACATATGCATTCACATACACTTACTATACATACACCTTTCATATCCGTACCCGGTCCTTTTGGGACTCGGTGTTATCTTGCCCGGCCATATAGGCGCGGTAATATATATAGCATCTTGCCTGGCCATTAAGGCACGGTAATTATAGCATCTTGCCCGACCATTAAGGCACGGTGTTGTCTTGCCTGGCTATATAGGCGCGGTGTTATCTTGCCCGGCCATATAGGTGCGGTGTTATCTTGCCCGACCATATAAGCATGGTATTATCTTGCCCGACCATGTATGCGCGGTATTATCCCTAGCTGATCAGTGGGATGCAATGCATATATACATGCATACACACACATAAAAATACATAAATGAAATCAACATCATCATTAGCATTACCATTGTCACTATATCATTCCTTGAAGAATCAACCATTGTAAGGTGAAATCGATAATGTCACGAAGTCTCGAGAATCATGAACTTAGACATATTTCGTTTATTGCGTTCGGATATTGCGAGAAGTGAAAGGCAAGACTATTTTCAAAATTATTTTGATGTGCAAGTGGGCCACGAATATTATTTATGAACATTATTAGTATGGAAATATTGAGAAAGCCTAAGGGTAAAAAGGGAAAAGTTGCAAAGTGGCATTATGGGAATAATGTGGAAGGCTAGGGGTAAAATGGTAATTTCACAAAGACTCAAGAAAATTCTTGAAGGGCCATTTTGGCCATGTGAAGAAAAAGGATGAAAATGATGACAAAGAAGTCATCTTTTTATTTAAGAAAAAGTTCAAAAAAAAATGGAGGAAAATTCTAGAAAATAAAAGAAAGAGGAAAAAGAAAAGAAAATTCTAGAGAGGGCATGTGCCCCTCACATGATCATATAATTATATATATAGGTGAGTGGTCATCTTTTAAGTTCAAGAGAGTGGAAGACAAGGAGAGAACAAAGAAAAAAAAAAAAAAGAAAGAGAGAGCCAACAACAAGGCCATTCGGCCATAGCAAGGTTCAACAAGAACCTTGAGAAAATTCTCTTCAAAAAATTATTTTCTTCTAATTAAAAGGTTCTTAGCAAAGTGGAGTAGTCATTGGAGCAAGAAACCACATATTCTTGTGAGTTGCAAGTCCTATCCAAGAAGGAAGATAAGAGAAAAAGGTAAGAATCCATTCCCTTTTGATGTTATGGATGTTTGTGCATGTGGTTGAGTATTGTAGAATGAAGAAATCCATGAAATTCATGAAGTATGTGATGTTGGTGGTATGGCCGAATGTGGTAGTGGTGGTGTAGAAGCAATGAATTGATTTTATTTTGGTAGTTTGATTGTAGTGTTGTGAAATCTACAATGCAAAAATGAATGAAAAACCATGAATATAACATATTGGAATAATAGCCGTATGGAGTAGTGTTGGCCGTTTGTATGTGTTGTGGTATAGAAAGAACGGATTAATTTTATGTAGTGTATTAGTTGTTGTTGTAACATATAGAAATGGATGAAAATGCATGGACATGCATGTGCCAATGTGATGGCCGAAGATGGTAGTGTATGTGGAAGTGGTGAATTAATTTTATTTAGTATACCTTGGTGGTTGTGTTGTGGATTATATGATGAATAATGAAGATTTAATGGTTAGAGATGGAGTGATGTATGAATTGAATTGAATTGAATAGAATGGAATGGAGTTGAATCGGAAATAAATGGAATGTTGTTGGCAAGATTATTGGTATTATTGATAGTTTGGCCGGGTTGAATTCCGGGATTGTTGTTGATTGAAATCGACCAAGATAGACTTGGTGGCATGGTACATTTACGGGGGAAATGCTTTGCCGAAATTTCGGTAGCCAATCTTCATTCAAGAATCCGAGTTAAAATGCACTAATCAACATTTGGTAAACGGGACCAAATTGTGGATTTTGGCGAATTTGCGGCTTGGATTTGAAGTAGCAAAAGGAGCGGAAAGAGGTATGTAAGACTTCACCCTTCTTTCTATGGCATGTCTTAGACGTACTAAGTCGGATACGAGCCTCGGGGACAACCCTACTCTCCGGAATCCGCACCTAAAGTTTCCCTTTTTCATTCAGTGGAATTGAACTAGAACATGTGTAAAATGTTGGAAAACCTTTCCAAGTCCCTAGAACTTGCATAAAGAGGACCCGAATACTTTAAGATCCTCATAAGTAACGTCATGACACGTAACATATGTAAATTATGTACGCTATCTTATTTGGCCCGAGGTGGGCCCATTGTTCCCGGATTTTCTCTATCGCTTCGTTTGACTTGTTTTGGAATAGAATCCTAAGGAAACTTTCGATCCTCGTCCCGATTATTAAACGGTAGGTTCAGCACTATCCTAATGTAAAAGAAAAAAAAAATGTCTACGATGACCGTAATAACGACGGAGTCGAAAATAAGAAAATGCCTACGATAGATATGCTGACGATATGTTCTGCTATAAAAATGAATATATGGAAATGTTAAACGATTTCTTGATATCGCAATTCTATCATAGAGAATGACGCCATAAAGGTTCTAAGTAGGTGAAACTATACCTTATGACCCTATTTGATGTTTTTCTCATAAATGACACTTTTCATTGGTAACTTCGCCTTATGATACACGTATATGTGCATGTTGTTTATGTGATACACGATATTGATGAATGTATATGTATATGGGGAATGGGGAGAGAACAAACCGTGTCCACCGATTCGGTGGCTTATCATCCGGACGCGGGATGCCGGACGCGGGATATGGGAGAGCCGGAAACGGCGTACGTATATGTGATATATATTATATGTTGGGACAACGTTGGGGATGGGGGTGGGAGAGCCGATGTACTCGGCGTACGTGAATGCAAGTAAAGTACACCGTTTTTTAAATGTTCGTTTTACTCGTATATGTCATATGTATAATATGTTGGGACAACATTGGGGATGGGGGTGGGAGAGACGATGTATTCGGCGTACGTGAATGCAAGTAAAGGACACCGTTCTCCGAAATGTTCGTTCTTTGTGTATGTGAACAAGAAGTACCGTTTTCTGGAAAGAAACTAAGCATGTATGGCATCCGCCTGAAGGGCACTCACTCATACAGGTTATATCCAACCCAGATAAGCTCCATATGTTTGTACCGTTATTATTCATACTGCATATGCCTTTATCATGTTACTATTCATGTCTTACATACTCAGTACAATGCTCGTACGACCCCTCTTCTTCGGGGGGCTGCGTTCATGCCGCGCGGTACTCCCGGATGGATAGCGACCGAACGAGAAGATGCTTCGGCGAGGTTGGCCGGCTCCACTTGTTCGGGTGTCGCCGAGTCAGCGTACATGTGCCAGGATTTTCGAGTACAGATAGAGACTTTGCAGACAGAGTCATGGGTTTCGGGAGTCAGTTTGTATTATGATACGAGTTATATACAGTTACATGTCTTATTGATTTAAGAATAACAAAAGGATATTTCAATAATCTATTTATGCTTACTTGTCTTAGAGGTTTTGAAAAAAAAAAAAAAATTGAGTACGTAGTAAGAGTCAGCGGGTTCGCTCGGCTCCGGAGACGGGGTCGGGTGCCCATCACACACGATCAAGATTGGGGTGTGACAAAGTGGTATCGAGCGAGGTCGGTCCAAGGGATGTACGCAAAGTCGTGTCCGGTAGAGTCCATTTATGGGTGTGAAGCCGGCCACATCTATAGACCAGGAGGCTGCGGGGCATCTAGGAATGGTTGACCTTCTTTCTGTCTTAGATCGTGCGATAGAGCCAAGTCATAGGAAGAAGAAATTCCTTATATAAGCCTCCCGTATGACGGAAGAAGCGGAGAGAGAGAATACTGCGAATAAGTAAAGCATGAGACGTGTTGTTCCGGAAAGGTTGTGAGTTTGGCGTGGCGATGAAGGTGTGATCGCTACCCTTGAGGGTCTGGAAATCCAGGACGGGAGGTGGCCATACACGCAGGCGGAAGGTGAACATCGGGAAATGAAAAAGGGCAAAACAGTCATTATAAAAGAAAGGACGTAATACGAAAATGTCTCGGAAGGCGTAAAGCTTCGGCGGCTCTAGATCGGGTAACAAAGGGCATACGAAGAAGCGAGACGCGAAAATATCGACATTAAGGCATCGAATCCCACCAAAGTATCGAAGTTAAGCGTGCTCGGTGGGAGCAATTTCGAGATGGGTGACCCCACAGGAAGTAAACTAAAAGTTCTACAAATTGAGGTATAAGGGACAAATGAGAAGCTAAGAGTGACCTAAGGGAAATCAAAGTGTACGGAATTGTTAGAAGCTATACGAGGTCACATAAAATGAGGTAGGCTAGACTGGAGAAGAGACAGGAAATGCGTCACAGTTCCGGAAAGTCGGATAGGCTTGAACAATGTTTGAAAGTATTTTGTGGGTTAGTGAATAATGTATATATATATATACATGAACGTGTAGAACATTTTACATATGATTATATTGATAGATATGGGGGTCCCAGCAACCGGCGCTATGGTAAGGAAGGCGTTAGTCAAGTGAGGGAATCGAAGCCCAAGTGACAGCGAAAGTGGACGGTATAAGTGCTACGAGGAAAGGCGTCATTATTTTGTTATGGACTGAGGCTGGAAGGTCTAATGTGGCGATAGTTGGGAAGGAAAGAGAGTGTGTTAGTAGAAAACAAAGAGAACAAAGTGTTGAAGGGAGGTACTCGAAGACGGTTAGCGTGTAAGGAGCCCCCAAAAGGGGGGGAGACCATATTACGTTGGACCTAAAAAGGAATCGCAACACTATCAAGTACCAGAAAAGGAAATCTATTAGCTGGGGATCAGAGTACAAAATATGTCGGTGTATCGCAAGAATACTTGGGAGAAAAGTAGAAGCGAAATAACAATGAGTATACTAAGGGATAGACCTGAGAATAAAGGAATAGCCTACAGCCGTGTTGGATCGTTAAGTAAAGATCGCGTATCCAAACATAGTTTCCGTTAAGGTGTGGTAATGAACAGTAACAGAAAAGAGATGGTCTAGAAAGACAAGGGTAATGTGTTGGTCCGATGAATTAAAAGGCCCATGATATCGAACAAGGACTCGTGAAAAGGGTCAAGGAGTTCGATTGTGAGAAAAACAAGGCGAAGGATAAGAAATGGGCATAAAGGAAGGAACGGTTATAAACGGAACCCTCCCGTAGTATTATGACGCCCATAAGGTCAGTTGAACATTCGAGGACGAATGTTCTAAAGGGGGGAGGATGTTATAGCCCGTATTTCGTGCGTTCGGATATTGCGAGAAGTGAAAGGCAAGACTATTTTCAAAATTATTTTGATGTGCAAGTGGGCCACGAATATTATTTATGAACATTATTAGTATGGAAATATTGAGAAAGCCTAAGGGTAAAAAGGGAAAAGTTGCAAAGTGGCATTATGGGAATAATGTGGAAGGCTAGGGGTAAAATGGTAATTTCACAAAGACTCAAGAAAATTCTTGAAGGGCCATTTTGGCCATGTGAAGAAAAAGGATGAAAATGATGACAAAGAAGTCATCTTTTTATTTAAGAAAAAGTTCAAAAAAAAAATGGAGGAAAATTCTAGAAAATAAAAGAAAGAGGAAAAAGAAAAGAAAATTCTAGAGAGGGCATGTGCCCCTCACATGATCATATAATTATATATATAGGTGAGTGGTCATCTTTTAAGTTCAAGAGAGTGGAAGACAAGGAGAGAACAAAGAAAAAAAAAAAAAAAAAAAGAGAGAGCAACAACAAGGCCATTCGGCCATAGCAAGGTTCAACAAGAACCTTGAGAAAATTCTCTTCAAAAAATTATTTTCTTCTAATTAAAAGGTTCTTAGCAAAGTGGAGTAGTCATTGGAGCAAGAAACCACATATTCTTGTGAGTTGCAAGTCCTATCCAAGAAGGAAGATAAGAGAAAAAGGTAAGAATCCATTCCCTTTTGATGTTATGGATGTTTGTGCATGTGGTTGAGTATTGTAGAATGAAGAAATCCATGAAATTCATGAAGTATGTGATGTTGGTGGTATGGCCGAATGTGGTAGTGGTGGTGTAGAAGCAATGAATTGATTTTATTTTGGTAGTTTGATTGTAGTGTTGT
Organism: Lycium ferocissimum; assembly: GCF_029784015.1. NCBI lineage: Eukaryota > Viridiplantae > Streptophyta > Magnoliopsida > Solanales > Solanaceae > Lycium > Lycium ferocissimum. Next base: position 8,288 of record NW_026721977.1, on the reverse strand, counting down.
GAAATCTACAATGCAAAAATGAATGAAAAACCATGAATATAACATATTGGAATAATAGCCGTATGGAGTAGTGTTGGCCGTTTGTATGTGTTGTGGTATAGAAAGAACGGATTAATTTTATGTAGTGTATTAGTTGTTGTTGTAACATATAGAAATGGATGAAAATGCATGGACATGCATGTGCCAATGTGATGGCCGAAGATGGTAGTGTATGTGGAAGTGGTGAATTAATTTTATTTAGTATACCTTGGTGGTTGTGTTGTGGATTATATGATGAATAATGAAGATTTAATGGTTAGAGATGGAGTGATGTATGAATTGAATTGAATTGAATAGAATGGAATGGAGTTGAATCGGAAATAAATGGAATGTTGTTGGCAAGATTATTGGTATTATTGATAGTTTGGCCGGGTTGAATTCCGGGATTGTTGTTGATTGAAATCGACCAAGATAGACTTGGTGGCATGGTACATTTACGGGGGAAATGCTGCCGAAATTTCGGTAGCCAATCTTCATTCAAGAATCCGAGTTAAAATGCACTAATCAACATTTGGTAAACGGGACCAAATTGTGGATTTTGGCGAATTTGCGGCTTGGATTTGAAGTAGCAAAAGGAGCGGAAAGAGGTATGTAAGACTTCACCCTTCTTTCTATGGCATGTCTTAGACGTACTAAGTCGGATACGAGCCTCGGGGACAACCCTACTCTCCGGAATCCGCACCTAAAGTTTCCCCTTTTTCATTCAGTGGAATTGAACTAGAACATGTGTAAAATGTTGGAAAACCTTTCCAAGTCCCTAGAACTTGCATAAAGAGGACCCGAATACTTTAAGATCCTCATAAGTAACGTCATGACACGTAACATATGTAAATTATGTACGCTATCTTATTTGGCCCGAGGTGGGCCCATTGTTCCCGGATTTTCTCTATCGCTTCGTTTGACTTGTTTTGGAATAGAATCCTAAGGAAACTTTCGATCCTCGTCCCGATTATTAAACGGTAGGTTCAGCACTATCCTAATGTAAAAGAAAAAAAAATGTCTACGATGACCGTAATAACGACGGAGTCGAAAATAAGAAAATGCCTACGATAGATATGCTTTGTGATATGTTACTGCTATAAAAATGAATATATGGAAATGTTAAACGATTTCTTGATATCGCAATTCTATCATAGAGAATGAGCGCCATAAAGGTTCTAAGTAGGTGAAACTATACCTTATGACCCTATTTGATGTTTTTCTCATAAATGACACTTTTCATTGGTAACTTCGCCTTATGATACACGTATATGTGCATGTTGTTTATGTGATACACGATATTGATGAATGTATATGTATATGGGGAATGGGGAAGGGCAACTGTGTCCACCTGATTCAGCTGGCTTATCATCCCGGACGCGGGATGCCCGGACGCGGGATATGGGAGAGCGGAAACGGCGTACGTATATGTGATATATATTATATGTTGGGACAACGTTGGGGATGGGGGTGGGAGAGCCGATGTACTCGGCGTACGCGTGAATGCAAGTAAAGTACACCGTTTTACGAAATGTTCGTTTTACGTATATGTCATATGTATAATATGTTGGGACACTGTTGGGGATGGGGGGTGGGAGAGACGATGTATTCGGCGTCTGTGAATGCAAGTAAAGGACACCGTTCTCCGAAATGTTCTGTTCTTTGTGTATGTGAACAAGAAGTACCGTTTTCTGGAAAGAAACTAAGCATGTATGGCATCCGCCTGAAGGGCACTCACTCATACAGGTTATATCCAACCCAGATAAGCTCCATATGTTTGTACCGTTATTATTCATACTGCATATGCCTTTATCATGTTACTATTCATGTCTTACATACTCAGTACAATGCTCGTACTGACCCCTCTTTCTTCTTCGGGGGCCGCGTTCATGCCGCGCGGTACTCCCGGATGGATAGCGACGAACGAGAGATGCTTCGGCGAGGTTGGCCGGCTCCACTTGTTCAGGAGTGTCGCCGAGTCGGCGTACATGTGCCGGGATTTTCGAGTACGGATAGAGACTTTGCGGACGAGTCATGGGTTTCGGGAGTCGGTTGTATTATGATACGAGTTATATACGATTACATGTCTTATTGATTTAAGAATAACAAAAGGATATTTCAATAATCTATTTATGCTTACTTGTCTTAGAGGTTTTGAAAAAAAAAAAATTGAGTACGTAGTAAGAGTACCTTTAGAAAGAAAGGGTTTAGCCATCTATATTTAATTTAAGAAAATTTATACTATTTTTTGACTCACCTTTATACGATTGTGTTAGTCCTTCAAATAAATCCTTCTAGAATGCGCAAAATTTCGACGACATCTCCTATATTCTTTACCTCCTCGAAATACCAAAATAACTCCCAAACAATACCAACAACATCAACAACCGTATCAATACCAATATATTCCATAAAGCATCCCACACGATGTTTCTTCAATATTAAAACCAACCATAACAACATCCATAATACCATAATCAAAGAATTATATTCAACTCTTTATGATTTTTCTCCTATGATTCTTTCCTTTCCAAGAATTGCTAAACCTTTATATCATCTCAATCATGTAAATAATAGTAGGAAAAACATACCTTATGGTAGAAGGACTTCACTTTATTCACCCTTTACAAGATCAAGTTCAACACCACCTTAAGATGAAACAAGAACAATTTTCTTCCATAAATTTTCCTTGAGGTTTTGATGTTAATATTCTCTTTTGATGATATGGAAAGGTTGTGGAAGATTATGGAGGGTTATGGAAGTTTATGGAAATTTATAGAAAATTATGGGAAGTTATGGAGAGTTTTAGAACCCTCAAGATCTCTCTAGAAATGTAGAGGATGAGAAAATGGATGAAAATTAATGGGTTAGAGGGGTATTTATAGGTGTGGTTCGGGTCAGATACTGTAGCAGCACTGTAGCAGTACTGTAGCAGTTACTGTAGCACGCGTTTCTGCTCTGTCAGCTGAACTTGTAACGTCCATAATTCTCTACTCCGATATCGTATCGACGAGCGGTTTATTGCGTTGGAAACTAGACTCGACGAACTTCATTTTAGGCTTTTGGAATACCTTAAAACACTCAATATACTAGGAGTTATATCCCTCCAAAATTGACCCAATATTCTGTCCAAAATTCTGTCAACTTTTTCCAAATTCTCGACAAATTTATTTTCTTCGATTTTCTTGGTCCCGGAGTTTCCCATAGCTTATTATATGAACGTAAAACGTCATGATCATAGGATTACTTCATATAATATCATACATCCTTGAAGGGAACTCCAGTATCCATACTTAGAACGTCCAATACTTATAAATTTTCACGTACGAAACTATGGGGTGTAACAGTTTATTTAGAAATATCTTGAGGGGCTGCTATAGGGACTATTATATGATTAATGATGTGTTATATAAGTGCCAAGAAGGTTCCACGAGGATTGAAAGTCAAACGAGTCAATGAGGATGAAATTCAGAAATTCCCAGTTGTACGGCCATTTGTACGGACCGTATAAATTATACGGCCCGTATAATGGTCGGTAGATTGCTTCCAGAGAAGGGTGAAACCTAGTGAGATTATACGGTCTAATTATACGGACCGTATAAATTATACGGCTTTGTATAATTAGTAGTATAATCGGGTCGGGTCGAAATTTTCTTTTTATAAACATGGACGACCCTCACTTCATTTTTCATTTCCCACTTCTCTAAACTCTTCACAGCTCTAAAACCCTTCTCCAACCATATTTCACCCAAACCCAAGAGATTACAAAGATTAAATAGCAAGAATCAAAGTGTTCATGTGTTAGAAGGCTTCTTAGGGTTGGTAGATTTCAATATTACTTGGGCATTGTAGCTAGGGCTTTTGCACAAGTTGATAGCTGCTCCAAAGCTTGTTCCTATGGGATAAAAAGATTTCTCAAGCTCGACGGTGAACGTTAAATAGTTAAGAAAACGACGAGGTTTGCAAGGCTAACCCTTCTTTCATTAAGCCATGCTTCCTTTGCTATATACCTTTTCATGGGTTCCAAAATGTTCTCCAAATGACTCCATCCTAGACATTACTAAAGTACATGTCTCTCAATATTCTCATGATGCCATTGCCCCCTTTATATGACAGTTGATCCTCTAAGGAAAGATGTAACGAAACGATAACATAGATGATACTTATGGACTAGTATGTATACGTGTATAAGTATGAATGTCTATTATGTAAAACTGAGCTTATATGGCCGGGTACGGTATTTATCGCGCGCACACCACTGTAGTTGGGTACGGATAACACTAGAGGGCCAGATATGTATAACACCGAACCTTATCATGGTCGGGTATGTAAGACACCGAACCTATTATGGTCGGGTATGATACTCCTAAATGTATGAATGTATGAAATGGAAGTTTTCCCGTTAGGAAGAGGGTAAGTAAATATGACGAACGTCCCTAGAGGTATACCTAGCTCTTTCATTTCATGATTTGTCTATCTTATGCTATTTCTTATGCTTTCATTATGTTTTTCATCATGCTTTACATACTCAGTACATTATTCATACTGACGTCCTTTTGTTTGTGGACGCTGCGTCATGCCCACAGGTGGACAGGGAGACCGACTTGATCCATAGATTTCTTATTTAGGGACTGCATAGTGGAGCTCAATTTCATTCGGAACTACAGCTGTGGTATTATACTTTTGTGTACATACATATGGGCATGGCGGGGTCCTATCCCGTCTATGTGATGATACATACTCTTTTTAGAGGCTCGTAGACCGTTGTATATAGCTAGATGTCCTTTGGCCTTGTCGGCCCACATTTTATATATCGTTTTATTAGCCTGGTTAGCTTGGGTATATGGATATGGGCATTATTATTGATGATGATATAAATGTGTTGTTTCCCAATGAGATTAGTACTATTGATGTATGGAAATTATGAGTAAGCCATGTGGCTCACCTAGATGTGAATATAAAAGTACGATAAGAGGTGCTCGGGTGGGTTAGCACCGGGTGCCCGTCATGGCCCTCCGGTTGGGTCGTGACAAAAATGGTATCAGAGCAGTTTTGTCCTAGGGTGTGTCTACGAGCCGTATCCAGTAGAGTCTTGCTTATGGGTGTGTTGCGCTCCACACTTATACACAGAAGGCTGCGGGCATTTTTAGGAATGAATGACCTTCTTTCTTTTTTGATCGTGCGATAAAGCCATAATATAAGGATTTCTCTTTCCTTAACCACATATTATGTATTTCAGAAATGCTTGTAAAGAGGAAAGCTACAGCTGCCCAAAAGGGTAAGACAGTGGTAGAAAAGTGGGGCGAAAAAGTACTGCTAATGGTTATAGAGGAGGGTGAGTCCTAGAATGCAGCTCAATCTCAGTCCTCTCGCTCATTGCCCATTTCTGAGGAGCATGAGGGAGCCTCAGCCCCAGCTCCTCCACCAGATGCTTCGGGCCAAGATGTGAAAGAGGCCATTCATTTACCGACTCAGTTGGTTGCCGCTCGGATCCAAGGTACGGAGGTACGGTCGGTGATAGGGCATTGGTGTAAGAGCCCGTGATTTTATTTTCTTAAACCCACTAAAATTCTTCGGGTCAAAGCCGGATGAGGACCCTCAGAGCTTTATTGATGGGATGTTGAGGACACTTCGGTTAATGCATGCTTCAAACGTTGAATCGGTAGAGTTAGCATCCTATAGGTTGCGGGATGTCGCGGTTCATTAGTGTACGGTTTGGATGGCTTCAAGGGGAGTTTATGCACCTCCCCCGTATCGACGAGGGTATGGATGCCTTTCTCCGGCATTACTTACCTCACTAGAAGTTCGGCGGGCTAGGTAGATAAGTTTTGAATATTTGGCAAGCATGAGTGCTTTAGAGTATAGTCTCTGCTTCAATTCTTTGGCTAGGTATGCTCCGGCCATGGTAGCGGACATGGGTGATCGAGTGCACCGATTTGTTAGCGGCTTGGGGCCACATTTGATGGATAAATGCTTGACTGCGTCCCTTCAGGATAACATGAATATTTCACGCATTTAAGCCCACGCCCAGAATCTAGAGGAAAGCCAAAAACAACAAAGGAGTGAGCGTGAGCATGATAGAGGGTATAGCAAGGGGGCTAGATCTTCGGGTCCGATTAGTGAATTCAAAGGAGGGCAAAGACAGCAGTTTTCTAGGCATTCAGGACATTCTATGATTAGTGCTCCTCCACGGTTTATAGGCCAGAGATTAGATAGATCTACTCCCTCCGGGCCGAGTCAGAGTTTTAGGGCCTCAGTTTCTCATTTCAGAGGTGATTCGGGTCAGGCGAGGCCACCCGTGCCATGATGTTCCGGTGCGGGAAGTTACATTAGGGCGGTGTCGGCGGGCTCGAGAGGTTTCATACATGTGGTCGGCCGGGCCATATCGTGCATGATTGCCCCTCGATTGGTGGTAGGGGTAGGGTCCGGCCCTTCGGATCGACGGCGTCTTCATCATCCTCTGTTCATGGGGCAAGTGTTACACCTTGTAGTTTCGTCCGCTGAGATTCGTTAGGCGTAGTTGTCCTAATCGTGGAAACGGGAGTTACCTTAGGATATATGGGATTACTTGTTCCTATATTATGGTTATGGGGGTTTAAGCCCATGAAATGAGCTATGGAAGGATTTAAGAACAAACAAATAAAGGAATGGAGTTTGGGGGAACTTTGGTAAAACTTGGCAAAATTTTCGGACAGGATTTTGGTCCAGATTGGGGGAGGCATACCTCCTAGAATGTGAGGAGTTTTGGTGTGTTTCTTTTGTCCAAATTGAAGTTCCCGCAACTTTTTGGCTGGTAGTTTTGCTAGGTAACGGATACGGGGACCGAGGCACCTTTTTGCAAAACCTGGGCCAAAATTTGATGGAAAAAGGGCTTGACCGGTTTTCCCTTCAAGACAACAGGGAAAACAGTTTCCACGCTCATCCCCGGTAATTTAAAGAAAGCCAACAATAAAAAAGGGGAGCGAGCGTGAAAAAGAATTTATAAAAAGGGAAAATAGATCTTGGGTCCAACAAGGAAGCTAGAAAAGGGGGCCGGAAAAAGTTTTCGGGCATTCGACCATTCTATGCCCGGGTGCACCCCCACCCGGCGGTGCCGAGATTTGCCCGATCTACTTTTCCCCGGCCGAGTCGATTTTCCCGGGCCGGTTCTCGGGCCCGATTCGGTCGTTAGGCCACCCAGCCACGACGTTCCTAGGCGGGGTTACAGGGGTTTGGGGGTCGACTGGGTTCGAGGTTTGTTTCCAGCGGTTCCCGCCGTGCCATATCAGCGTCCCGGGGTTTCACGGGGGGGGGGGGGTTTGGGGCCCAAAATTTTTCGTGATTGGAAATTTTCCTTCATCATCGAACGCTCTAGGGGGCGGTTCACAGCACCGGCCCATGGGGGAGGGATTTCCCCCCGGCCGGCCCTCAACACCGTATTTATGCCCCCGTTTGACGCCAAGATTCGAGTCTTCCCCCATGTTGCAAATTACTTCCGTTTTTTCCCTTACGATATATATGTTTTGAAGATCCGGGCCCACATCACTTAATGTTACTCCATATTTTCAAGGGGTCGGCTGGGGGGTAAAACCCGGGGAGTCGATCGACCTTTTGAGGTATCTACACCCATTAAAGGGAAACCCCTACTTTAGTCGAGTATATGAAATTGTGTACTTTGTATTTTGTGACCATCGTACTATGGTTAAATGAAAATTATGGAAGGATTTAAGAACAAACAAATAAAAATAATTTTTTGGGGAAATTTGGAAATCTTGGCAAAAATTTTTTACAGATTTTGGGCCAGAGGGGGGGGCATATCTCCTAGAATAGAGGAGTTTTGGTGTGTTTCTTTTTTCCAAATTGAATTTCATCGGAAATCTACTTTCCAACACAATAAACCGTTCATCAATGTGACTTTTGGAAAATAAAAAATTACGGGTGTTTTTACGGCGATCGTCTGAAAGGAAAATTTGGGGGACCATTTGACCCCCCACAGAATTTTTTTCGCCCCGTTTTCCCCCGGGCCGTCAAAATTCACCCCTTTCCCCGATCAAATGGTCAAAAGGGGAAACCCTATTTGACGGGAGCCCACGACCATTTTACCTTTCCGTGGGAATTTTTTAGGGCCCGTCAAAAAGGGCGCAGAATTGCCGAAGGGGTTTTAAGTTTTTGCTTTATATAAATTTACTCCAATTTCCCTTTGGGGCATTTTATTTCAACCCAAAACGATCCAAAAGGGGCCCCCAAAAAACCCTCTTTCAACTCTATAAACTAATCCAAGCCAAAATCCA
>NW_026721976.1:0-8214 GCF_029784015.1 Lycium ferocissimum | reverse complement strand
AACAACAACCCAACAACACCAAGAACATCAACAACCGAATTGAACGCATTCTAACATATATTGTCTTCTTTTTCAAATAAAGCAACATCTCCCAATCTAACTTTGCATTTTCAAATCAAGGTCAATATTTTCATATTTCTACATTGGCCAAGATCATTCCAATATAATTAGGAAGTGTTTTCATATCATTTTACAAATATTCACAAAATATACAAATTTTCCATCGAAACCATAATTCATCCGAAACTTCTAATCTTCAACATACATATTCATAACACATTTCCATCTCCTCCTTTCATCAACAATATTCATAATTTGCACCTTACAATTCATTTCCATACTTATGCAAATTTCCCATAACCTCACTAATTTTCCTACAATCGTTTTACACCAAATTTTCATGAAATTTTTGGCTAGCATTCTCCCACTTACTCCACAAGACCACTACAACACAATTAACATAACAAATAAAATTTAATTTTTCTTCTCCAATAACTCCATTTTTCGTCCACCCTCATATACATATCTATAACACACAATTTTTATACTTTTTGCATTTCTCTCCATATACTACAACATATACATACAATTCTTCCAATATAAAAGAGTAGAATTTTTACCTTTTCTAATTCTTCCACTTGCCACAAGAAGCACTTTCTTGACTCAAAATTTATATCATGATGGAGAGGGTCTTGAGCTTAGTAGGAATATACAAAGATTACAATTTTTAATCAAAGATGGAAGCCCTCAATTTTTTTCCTCTTTCTTTCCCTTAGCCGTGACCTTTTTTTTTCTTTTCCTCTCAATTTCTTTGTTCTTGAAGTTTCTTGAAAATGAATAAGGATAGCCCCCTTTTAATTATTTATCACATGATTTAAATTAAACATGGGCTTGGACCCATTTTTTCCACTCATGGCCGGCCAAGCCTTTGCTTTGGGCCTCTTTCTCTCTTTTTTTTTGAGCCCAATTAGTAGGTCAATATTTTGTAATCCCCGAAACTAATTTGCAAAATTTCCAATCTTGCCCTCGGACTTTCTCCATATTCCGCATTCATATTTTTCAAAACCAACAACATACATATTGACCAAAATCAAGATATTGCCTTATTCTTACAAGTCACAATTATTTTCGAATTTCCCGTATATGCAAAAGTACGGGATATAACAATAACAAGTGTCATAACCTAAGTTAAGCTTCTAACCCACAAGTCCGTCAAATTTCAATAACCTCACCTCGATAATCACAAGTCCAGTCTTTTCCTAGGTAGAATCACTAACTCAATAATTTAACCTGCCTAACGCATCATACCAATACTCACAACAACCGTTTCAAAGAAACATACCAAAATCAAACAACGAGCCATATAATAATGTAGAATAAAACATATCGTACGTGCAATGCAACCATGCATTTACGTGCAATGAAATGCCCCGGACAAATACACACCGTACACACATGCTACCGATGTCATAGCTCTCAAAGAAATTACGACCGTGTGGCACCCATTGTCACACCCTAATACCGACTGTGGTGCTTAGCGGGCACCTCGACCCTTACCTAGGCCGAGCGAACCCTCCTGAGCCACTTCATGCATAATTTTTTTTTTCTAAGTCAGTACACATAGTAAGGCTCTCTTGTTGCTTTTAAAACAAAGAAAATGTGCACTATACACAACGCATATCATAATACACGCTAACGCATTAGCCTATAAAGCCATTGACGAGGCCCGGCTTACCATCACCGACTGCATGCCTGGTCTCTAAATCAGAATCGAAACCCGGCACGTGTGCTATGACTAAAGCTACACTCCGGGCCAAATGGAGCTTGCCAACTTCGCTGAAGATCTTATCCCGAAAGCCTATCCGTCCGAGTGTACCTGCGCGGGCATGAACGCGGCCCCCGAAGAAGGGGGTCGATACGAGCAATGTGCCGAGTATGTAAGACATGAACAGAGTAACAACATAGTAAGAGCTGTAGAGTATATCATGTAAAGAGAGTATTACGTACATACGAGATATATCATGGGAAGAGGCAGGTATGCATGCATATGGAACCTATCACGTGTAAAACGATGGCTTGTGCGGAGCAATAGCTGTATGGAAACATAGACAAGAAGTAGATAAAGGAGTAACTTTGTACATGTGAGTGCCACTCGTGGGCGGAAGCCATGCATGCCTAGCCTTTTCTTTTTCTTTTTACGAACACGGTGTTTCTTGTTTTTGTACATAGAAAACGAGATACTTTTCGGAAAACGGTACTTTTTGCTTGCGGTACGGGCCGAATTCATCGGCTCTCCCACCCCCTCCCCAACAGTGTCCCAAATATATCATAGTATATATATATATATATATATATCACACAAACGAACGCCGCGTACGGGCTCTCCCCATATCCCCGCGTCCAAGGGCATCCCGCGTCCGGATGATAAGCCGGTGAATCGGTGGACACGGGCAACCCTCCCCATTCCCCCACATATACAATATATACACATACATTCATCAATATCAGGTATTATATACATTATCACATAAACGACATACGGGAGCCCAAGGAAAAGCTATAACGCTATCGGAGTGACGTAAGGTCGGTAACCTCCGATTTTTTATGAAATAACCATGGGCGCTTTATCTCACCTTGAAGGAACTAGTAATAAGGCGAGACAATCATTGGAGGTCAACATTATGAATAAACATGGAATAGAATCATAGTGTAGCATTTCACGTACTTTGGAACCTTTAGACATAAGATCATTCTCGTCATAGTCATCATAGTACCATTCTCATTTTTTGACATCGTCATAGCCATTGAAAACCATAGCCTTGGCTATTATCGTCATATACCTTTCTTATTCTTTGCATCATTATTATCATCATAGAACTATGGTAGTCGTTTTAGTTAGTAGGACTTTCGATGTTATAAAGCTTGGTTTTTTTAAACAAAAAAAATTGAGTATTTTGGAAAAACAGCACTCGTAAACTTTTAGAGAAGAAAATCATGCGTTGGGGTCGAAGGTTTAATTAAAACAACTACTAATTTGATAGTAGGAACGATAACCAAAAACTTTTATTAGCTATAGCATGGAAATAAGCTTAATGTAACAATAAGAAGGGATTTGGGAATAGTGGGCCCGCCTCGGTCGAATGAGGCGGCGTACACAATTTACGTATAATACATTTCATAATGTTGCTTATGGAAGTCTTCAGGGTGATCGGGTCGTATTCTTGCCTGAAGTCCTAGGGTGTTTCGACCTTTCTTCACTATTCAAGCACTTTTGGTTCAATGCCCTTTGAATGAATAGTAACTATTTTTCAATCTCGGATTTCGAATTAGGGAAGTCCCCGAGGCGCGAAATCAAGCCTATACATCTAGGACATGCCAAAGAAAGAAAGTAAGGTCTTACATACCTCTTGCCACTCCTTCAGCCTCTCCAAATTCGCGTTGCAAATCTTTAAATCTACAATTTGGTCTCGTTTACCAAGCCTTGATTAGAAGCCTTTAGGGTTGGATTCTTAAATGAACTTGGCTACCAAATTTAGCAAAGCACTTCACAGCAAATATACCATGCCCAAAATCCAATCCTTTGCTCATTTTAATCAACAATAGCAATCCGGAATTCAACCCTAAGCCAAACTAACAATAATTCCAACAATCTTGCCAACAATACAATAAGCCATTTATATTTATTTTACATGATATTCTCCAATAACCCAATCAACATACTACTTTTCCCGAGACCTTCTAACTTCAATGAAACAACAACGACATACTTCCTTCTTTAAAATTTAATCACAACAACCCTCTTTCAATCTTCCAAATCATTAAATAAATTCAATCCATTTTTCTACACATACACTATTCTATTCGGCCATACACACACATGCATATTTTTCATGAATTTCCATCCTTGTCTTTACATTACAACAACCAAAACACTAAATAGAATCATTGAATCATTGTTCCATTAACCATGCATATACGGCCACAATGCCATCTCACGGCCACACAACCACCAACATCACAATTTCATGCGTTTCATTCATTTCGTCATAAAATACATAACAACAATAATTATAACACTACATAAAAATTAATTCATTCTTTCATGCCACACAACACACAACCACACGGCTGTCTCCCACACAACAACCTCATAAATTTCACTTTTGCATACTACAACATACATAATCATCCAAAGCATGTATAAGAACATAAACTCTTACCTCTTTCCTCAATTCCCCACTTGACTAGAATTTGTAACTTGCAAGAATATGTCTTCTTGCTCCAACAATCATCTCATGTTAAAGGGACCTCCAATGCTTAGAATACTTGAAGAGAATAATTTTTGGCAATTAATATCCATGGCTTCCAAATTTTTTTCTTCTTTTCCATAGTGGCGAATGGCCTAGTCTTTTTCCTCTTTGTTTTCTTTTCTTTCTTTCTCCCTCTCCAACTCTTATATAAAAGATGAATAAGTCATCTTTTCATAATTCACACCTAGTCCCAACTTGGGTCATATATCTTCCTTCCCTCTTTCTAGACTTTTCTTCTTTTTCTTGATTTTCTTTTCTTTTCTTGAATTCTCTTACTTGGTCAAAGAAGACCAAGTGTCTTCCTTAATACACTTTGGTCCCTCCCATTTACACTTTGCCCACTTTTCAAGACTTTTTCTAGTACTTGGTGAAATTACTATTTTACCCTCGACTTTCCTTATTATTACCATTTTTGTCCCTAACCTTCCACATTATTTTCGCGGCCCATTTTGCGAATTTCTCTTCTTGCCCTTAGCCTTTCTCAATATTTCCACAATACCAATATCCATAAATAACATTCCCAACGACTCCGACACTAAATTTATTTTAGAACATGGTCTTGTCCTTAATTTCTTACCATTATCCCACAACGTCCGAACGTACGAAATACGGGCTATAACACCCACGGTGTCCATGTACCACTGCGTTCCGGAATACTCCTCGGACCCGAACACATAAATCCTCCGCCTCGGAAAGAACCTCGGTCACGGATCCACATCATGTATCACTCGTTCGAAACACTCGGTTCCGAGTCACTTATTGCCCTCCGCCTGAAATTTACCTCGGACTCAAGCTTATACACCCTCCGTTCCGAAGAGCCTCGGACTCGGAACACTCGATTATACAAGAAACATCTTGTTACATCCCGCTTAATGAGCAATTATCAAGTAGTATGTTATTTTCAAATCGAGAAGATCATATTAGCTTCTCACCACAATTGTCATCAATTTGTATCACAAGTTCATCAAGAAGATTATATCAACTTTTGAACAATTTCACATCACAATGTATGTCTCAATGTATTTCAGTTCATTCGTATTTATGGGCTATGAACAATTAACAATATCAATGTCAAACACAAGGCATCATTCCACAAGTCTTCCAAACCATTTTCATCATGCATGAGTGTATGAACGGATAAATGAGTGTAAACGTGCAGTAAATCAATACAAGCCAATAAAGCAACGGTGAAGTGTGCACATCGCAAAGCCGAAGTCATATCAAGGCTTGGATCAACTCAACCATGAAATGAATCATACAATCATCTCAACCAACATAATAGTCTATGTCCCTCTTTACCTCCACATATAGCAAGTACGCCTCACAACTAAGTCTTGTATCACCAATAAGCTCCACTTTTCTATATATATTATCATCAACGGAATCATACATCAAGTTTTCATCTAAGTAATCTTGTCATAAGTTTATATCACAATTCAAGCCTAAACTCATTATCCTTCCTTTCTCGATAATATATGTCACGGAAAGAGAGAGCGGTACAACACGACAATTTAGGCAATAAGTCTAATCACGATAATAGGCAACAAGCCACCATCAACAACAATCAACTGAATAGAATTCCATCCCAAATCACCCAAAATGAATACAACTACACCTCGTGTTTCGGTACATAAAGTAACGGCGACGAGCCCACAAAATCGAAGTCATACCAACCTAGCTAATATCCAGCCAAAACACCGTCCGACGACCTAATAATGCTTTCTCCCATCAATTCTATACAATACATGCATTTATTAATCAAAGTCTAACTAAATTAGCCGTAACCTACCTCGAATGCGAACGAGCCACGTACTACTCCACACGAGCCTTCTATTTTAGAAGTGCCTCATAACGGTCAAAGTCTAAAAATATGATGCTAAGTAGAAAGCTAACAATCCATGTATTCAAATAAAAAGTATACAATTTGGGGAAGAAGAACCACTTGCTTCTACCCTCTCCAGGATGAAACCATGTTTTAATGGTGTATTTGTCATAACTTATATCTCTACAATCATTAACCTTCAATTCAAGGGTTTCTAATAAATTTTTCCCTTTCCAACATATTTTAACACAAGATTCCATTTTTATTAGAACCCCAAGTCTCAACATGCAATTTCAACCATAAGAAATCAAATTCCTTTTTCCTAGAAAGTGATAATATATATCTCAGATGATTGAATCAATGCAATAAAAATAAACAACCCACCAATTATTTAATGGTTTACTAATTCTAGGATTTTCACCCACCATTGGACCTCGCATAGAAAAATCATGGAGCTTGAAGAAGAAGGAAAAGAATAAAGAAGATGGGGACTTACCCTCCAAGATGCTTTCATCAATGAACGGGATGAATTTTGCCTCTTTCTCACTTTAAAGCCGACTTTGGGGTCTTGGGGTTAAGGGTTCGAGGTTGGGAATGAAAATGGAGGTTTTTGGCCCCGCTGGTAGCTATGACGGTCTCAGGACCGCAACGTTCCGCTATAGCGGCTACACTGGGCAAGTCCGCACTAAAATGGTCATAACTCCTCGTCCGGAGGCCAAACGCGATGATTCTTTTTCCTATAGTCTCGTAATGGTTCAGACCTCCTCAAAAAAAAAAAGTCGGATGCTCATTATGAGCAATTTCTATTCATAAACCTCGCGAAAAGCCAAATAGCGCGCGACCAAACCTAAGCCCATCTAGCACTCTTTGGAACTTCATGAAAACTTGTGCACAAGTTCAAAATCATCATAATAGCATGTTGGAACTTTCAAAACATTGACACGAGTCATCCTAACCTCGACGTTGACCATGGTCAACTCTCGCTAACTTAACTAGCTTCTTCCTCAATGACTCAATTTACACTCAAACCTGAAAGACCAACCCAATGACTTCGCTTGTCATAGATCATACTAACGGGACTTGGGAAAAAGTTAATGGGTCAAAACACTATAACGACCATGCATCACAACCACACGGAAGCCTCCACGGTACTATGTACGCCCTAACCACTATCCATTCATCTTATCAGTCAAACTTATTTCTAACTTTAGCTCAAAGACCCAATTTCCATATTTATGGACTCGAACCTACTAATGGAATTCCTACAACACATGCATCATCTAATAGATCGAAGTTTGATCATACTAATCCCAAATTATACCTCTAATGATTTCAACTTCTCAGACCTTTATGATACCAACATAAACAACAAATCTTTCTTATATCAAGAACTAAGAATTCATATCTCAACAGGCTTTGTTTAATACTAACTATGTCAACATTTTACCTATCAATCATTCAAGACAAGTAATAGTTTATCACAGAATTACCCGAACCTCTCTATTTCTATCACTTACTTAATACTACAAAAGGACTACGTGAAACTCAATAACCTTATCCATTCCACCAACTCACTTTTACCCTTTTTTTCTCGAGACTAATTCATTAGAGGCACCTCTTCATAACATCTCGCGTTATCACGTTAACCCCGTAAATATTGTGACTAGTGCCCGAGCCGGGCACCCAAACACATTCATCAAATCCGAATCACATACAGATAGCTTATATTTACAAATATCGAATGCTGTCTCAAATCGTCTCAAACGCAAACATATACATATCACAGAAGCCGGCAAGGCTATCAAATGGTGCATCGGCCCAAAAAAATATATATAGACAAATGCAAGCCGACAAGGCTGCCACGACGAATGGGATCGCCCGGAACATATAACATACGAACACACCAGACAGAGAGATAGGCACAACCCGCGCATACACGTACTACGTACCTCTAAATGTAACAACGAGATCACGCGACGGGACGGGCCCCGCGTACTTCGATCAAACAAATACATAGAACGGGCGAATATTTCCAAAATGTGGGTTCCCCAATAAAGGGAGCACTAACCAGCAAAAAAAGGG
>NW_026721975.1:0-16952 GCF_029784015.1 Lycium ferocissimum | reverse complement strand
GAATCGCGGTGGTTAATTTTGTCAGGGAAAACCCCCCCCGTGGCCCGTGACTGGCCCAGGGGAACCGTATGCGCCCTTTTAACTATAATCATCCCACAACTAGCATAAGGAACTCATATAAAAAAAGGCAATACAAAACCCCAAAACTTCGCTATCGGATATATCATAAAACCGCCCCCCCGGGGGTTACGACTTTCAAGGGATTTTTCCCACCGGGGGCCCTTTAAGGTCATTATAAGGAACGCCCAAAAACCATATACGACCCAACAAAGCTACCATAACACAGGGTTTCCCAAATATATATATTACCAACCCAAACAAGGCCGCCACTCCCCAAACATCCCCCTATATATACGCCCCGACAAGCGTCCCCACCCAAAAGGGAAGGGCCCCAAAAAAACATAAAAAAATGGGGAAGGAAAAAAAAGGGCCCTTTACAAACCCACACATATGTCTACGGACCTCTAAGAATAACAACGGTATCATATGAGGGAGGGCCCCCCGTACCCGGATAAAACCTATATACAAAAAAGGGGTTTCTCCCAAAAATGTTACTCCAAAATTTTTTCGCTTTTGGGAAAATTTGGAATTCCTTGGACTTGTAAGGAACAAGGTCATTTTTGGGATTTTTTTTTAGTATGTGTATGTTGGAGGGGAAAGTTTGAATGGGGAAAAAGGAGAAGGTCTAAAAAATTTTTGGAAAATTTTGTTTTGTAAGTAAAAAAAACAAGAATTATGGGAATTGGGCTCAAAAAATATTAAAAAATTTAAAGGGCCCCCGGAAAAGGGGGTGGGGCCACTCAACCCCCAAAACCCAATTTAATTAATTTTGCATGTGCTAATTAATTAAAAAGGATCATAAGCCTAAAGTTTCAAGAAAACAAAAGGAAAAATCAAAAAAGAAGAAGAGCCATTGGGCCCTCAAGAAAAAAGGGAAAAAAAAAAGAAAAAAAATTTCCCTTGGAGCCAAACCCTTGGGTTCAAATTTTTTTCTTGTGGGATTATTACTAAGTGCAAGATTATCTACAACTTGGTATCATTATCTTAGCAAGAGGATAATCAGTGGAAAGTGAGAATTTGGGAGGGGGTTTAAGGTTTCCATTTTTGTTATGTTATGGAAGGTTTTATATATTTGTGGTTTGGGGGATGAATTTTTGGGAAATTGTGGTGTGTGTGTGGGGCATGGCCGTGTGGTTGTGAAAGTGGTGCAGGGCCGTGTATGTGTGTGTTGTGGTGAGGAAAGGGGAGTTAATTTTATGTTGTATTTTAATGGATTTTTGGAAATTTATTTTTGAAATAAAAAAATTGAATGAATTGGGTTAAATTTGGGAAAATATGGATTTTGGGGTCCAGGAAGAATTGGAGGTAGTGATGAATTTTTTTTGTTTGACATTTTGGGGATGAAATTGATGTTTTTAAATAACTAAACGGGGGAAAAAAATGATGTTTTTGTATTGATTTAAAAGGGGTTAAAGAATTAGGGCCCTTTTATTTTGGGAAAGTTTGTATATTTTTTTTGTATATATATTGTAGAAATATTATGAAACGTTTTGTATGGTTTTTAATGATTTTGATTAGTGGTGAATGTAAAAGTACGATGGTGATGGTTTGAAATTTGAAGTCGGAATAAAAAAAACAATTGCATTATGGGAAAAAACTAGTTGCGATTGTATTGTTTTTTATTGTGATTGTTGATGTTGTTATTTTTGTTGTTGGGTTGTTTTTGGTTTTTTTGGGGAGTTTCCCCGGGGGGTTTTATTTATAGTGGAAGGGGCCTGAAATTTCGGGAATGGAATAAGGAGTGAAATTTTAACCCCATGAATAATCTTGGGAAAAAGGGAACCATTTTGGACTTTTGACGAAACGGGAAGAGATTGGGCGGGAAAAGGGAAAAAGGTATGTAAAGTCTTGACCTTAAAATTTTTTGGCATGTTATGAATATAACAGGGTTGAAAAACGAGCCTTGATCTCCTTCTGTCCTTACTCCCAGATTTAAAAAAAGCTTTAAAACTATTCCCCAAGGGTTGAATTATTCCCTTTTTTTTTTGTTTGGGAAAAATTCCCATATGTGCCTAACTTCCATAAATGGAGTCGGAACACTCTAAGATGATTATACGACCCCTTTAAGGGTTTATTTTCCATGATTTACGTACTTCCGTTTTTGGTTAAACTGGGTCCACAAAACCCCGATAGTTCTTATAAAGCAAAAATTGACCCTTTTTTTTGACAGTTAACCCCTTTTCACCCTATGATAAGTGTTATGACACCCCCAACGCTTTCCGGGCACTCGTTCGATATAACGTCAATTTTTCCCCCAAAAAACACGTATGCGTACCTATTATAACTTAAACCGATAATTGGGTTTTTTTCTTTGGGAAATAGTTCCCCCTTCATTGTCCCCGGGCGGTCTTATTTTCAAAATGGTTTCTCATGGATCCCTTTTGTGGATGCTCCCCAAAGCTTCCTTAAAAAAAGCCCGGCCGGGTTCCCTGATTCGTGCAAATTTTTCCCCCCCACCGCGTCCCTCGGATGTGCGGGCCAGTCCGTTACTCCCTTATGATCCCATTATGGATATTAGGGGTGGCGGCCCCCAGGTTTGATCCGGGGTTTGGGGCCGTTCAAGCCCCGTACTACCGGGCCGGGGTTAGACCCCGTCCCTTTTTAAAGGGCCCGGGGTCGATTTTGTATGTATGTCCCTATATGCTTATGACTCCCCAGAGGTTTTGTCCCACAAACATTTTCGTCCCATCCGGGGTTATGGTTTACCCTATTCTCGTCCGATTCGGTACCCTTCTGTCTGGGGGAATTTCCCAGTTCCCATCCCCCCCGAAAGCCGTTCCTTCCCCCCTCTGTACTTCGGGCTCTAATGATTTGTGTCGCCACCGTGCCTTCCCATTTGCATTGTCTTGGTTGCTATATTCGCCCTTCCCGGGCCGATTGAAACTCCCTCCCGGTCCCTTAAAAAACCCACACAAAGATGATTCCGGGCGGCCCCTTTTTAAAATCCCGGGTGTTCAATGGGTTCGTCCCTTTTGATTTTGGGATGTTGGACTCCGGTTTTTTTATGTATGTTATATTTCCGCTTTACTACTCGGACACTTTGCATGACCCCCGTTCTTTCGGGGCCCGGTTTCATCCCGCATAGTCCGGGTGGATCGCCCCGTTTGGGGCATCCGGGTTTCCTTTTTTGGGGAAAAACCCCCTTTTTTCCCCAACTAATACTTTTGGATATATCTTCCCCTTTTTTTGTATGTTCTGTATATGGTCATTGGGACGGCGGGGGGTGTCCCCTCTTTCGATTTTGTTGATGGGAGGCCCCCAGACATGTTTGTGGGGGTGGGTTGTCCCTTTTTTGGGGGGGGGGAGTACGAGTTCCCGGGGGCCCGTATTTTTTTTTTATTATGATAGCCCAAAGGACGTACCGGGGTTTAATATATATATATGTATGTTCTCGCAGCCCTTATATCCCTATGAATTTAATGTCCCAAAATTGGTGTTTGGACGCCCCCATCCCCCAAAGGGAGGGACGTACGGGGGTCCGTTGGGGGCACCGGCCCCCGGGGTTGGGGCGTGAAAAAAAAAGGCTCCCAAAAAAGGGAGCACTCCGAGATAGTTGAATAAATCCCCGGCGGGGATTACCAAAAAGAGAATCCCTACCCCGGGCATGGAAAAGCCCCCCGAAGAAAGGGGGCACGAAATATGTATTGAGTATATAAAAGAAATATGGGAAAAGGGGTCATAGACTCCGATTACGTAGCTCATTGCAGCCACTTGCATGCTACGATTTTACATATGGCTCTTGGTTATTTTATTATGTATATTTTGTTTCAGCTTTACATACTCGGTACATCTTCGTAACGACCCCTTGTTCTTCGGGGGCATGTTACATGCCACAGTGTGACAACGCCCATACAGTAGCACTTGATTGCAAGTTATCGTCCTAACATTTAGGAAAGCTCCCCTTTGATCACGGTGATACTTTTATTATATATCTTTTGTTATACATTTGTTACGTACATATGATCATTTGGGTATGGGCGGGGCCACGTCCGTCTTCGATTCTCGTTAAGATGTTGTTAGAGATGCTATGGAACATGTTTGTGGGTTGTGGGTTGTCACCGTCCCGTAGGTACGTGCGATATGCGACTTAGTCGATATAATAGCCCTAACGGCTTAAATACCGTGTTTCGGTATGTATATGTCCGTATATGTATGTTCATGCGATGCACCTTATATCTATATGAATTTATGTATGTTTAAATGGAATTAGCCGGTTGGTATATCGGATCTGACAGGTAGGTACGTATGGGTGTCCAAGTAGGACACCAATCACGGCCCACGGGCTTGGTCGTGATGATATACACCAGTTAACTATAATCATCCACAACTAGCATAATAAAGAACTTATATTTATGAAGGCAAGACGTCGTCTCAAAACCGTCGATATATATATATATATATATATATATATATATATATATATATATATATAAAGAATTCGTCTCCCGAGGAGTTACAACTTCCAATAGATAACATCGTACATAACCCGGCAAGGCTATCATAACATGTGGAAACGCCCCAATCATATATATACGCAAGCCGACAAGGCTGCCACTGCATACAGCATCCCAAAACATATATACATACGCAAGCCGACAAGGCTGCCATCACTACGAATGGGAACGCTCCGTAACATAAGTCATATATACACAACTAAAAGAACTATATGTACGTACCCACGCATATGTCTATAGACCTAAAGAGTGACAACAAGATAACGGGGTGATTGTGTGTCCCCGTCGTACCCCTGGATAAACATATACATATAATAATAGATCTATGCCCAAAGTCTAGGCTCCGGAACAACGGAGCACTCCAAGACAGCTGAGTAGAAGTCCTATGCTGAAGAATCACCAAATCGAGTATCTGTACCTGCGGGCATGAAACGCAGCCCCCCGAAGAAAGGGGGTCCGCATTTTAAATATATACCGAGTATATAAAGCATGAAATACGATAGATTATAACCGAGATAAGAAGTACAGAAAATGAATACAATAACCATAATACCAAAATGCTTGCCTTTAAAACACAAATAATGCATATAAATATCATATATCATATCCGGCCCATTATAGGACTCGGTGAACGTGGTCACCACCCCGTCTTTGGCGCCATAACAGAGCATACCTCGTAACACAACATAACTCGATCACAAAGATAACTCAGTATCACAAAGATACTCCATAACACAAAGATACTCTATATGACACAAAGATACTCTATAACACAGCATACTCCATGACATATATATACCGTACCCGGCCCTCTAGTGAGGGACTCGATAAAAGATGTAATAACGGAATGCACAAAACAGAGTAGTGAGTAATCATATGCATATAAATCATCTTTTGAGACTCAATAGATAAGTAGACTAATCAACGCTCCAAGTATTAGGACGATGTCATGTTCGACTTTGAATATCATTATGAACTATATCAAAATAAGGCCTCGAGCATAATAGACATGTATTAAGTTAATCCGAGTCGCCGATACAAAAGTTATGGACATTATTCGTTATAGAATCCTTTAAGAATAGGAACCTTTATGCATCATTTACGATCCAATCATACAAAAGACTCGAGGACAATAGCTCGACTATCATGAGAGTTCTAACATCAAGAGGTGAATAAGAATCATAAACATGCTCGGAACTTATGAATAGAGTTACCCTGAAGCTCATATCGTATCATGCTTACGTCTCGGACATGCCAAAAGAAAGAAGGGATAGGCTTTACATACCTTTAGCTTTTACTCGCAGCGCAACACGTATACGCTGCCCAATAGTATCTCAACCTATATTAAGACGTCAAGAACTACGATTAAACTACGAAGAGGTTCAAAACGCATTCTAATGTTAGTAACTCCTTTCTAGACAATTAGATGACGTTTCGCTTATTTTCAAACCAACTACATACAACCAAGCCAACATCATTAATCATACATTCAAGTATCAACCCGAGACTATTCAAACATGACTCGAAGACACTCCAAATGTACCCATTTACAACATTCCAAACAGCCCAACCAACACACCATACGACATATAATCTTCCAAGTTCAACAAGAATAACAACAATACATTCTTTTCTTCCAATTTCACAAATCATACCAACAACCACACGTTTAGCAACATCATTTATATAAATGCAAGAAACTATATTAACATCATATTAGCTTCTACAACAGCCCACCAACAATTACAACTCCAACTTGAACCATTAAACCTTCATTCTTACCATAAAATCCATAACAACAACAACCAAAATATCAAGTAAATCAATTCACCATTTCCGACACAAAACAGCCCTACACTACTCAACACCAACATACATAATTTCATGATTTTCATTCATTTCTACACATTAAAACATGCTCAAATCATCCTCAATACATGTAAAAGAAGATTAAACCTTACCTTGATGCTTAACCCTTCAATCGGCTAGAATTTTGCAAATTAAAAGGACAAGAACCCTTGCTGCCCTTCCATGATTAATCCTTGGTTCCATGACCTTCATTTGATTAGAAACACCAAGACAATTAATTAGATCAAAGCTTGAAACTCCCTCCAAATTCAGCCATGGCTGAGAGCCATTTTTTTCATTCTCTAAGTTTTTTTCAAGTTGGAAGATGAACAAATGAATAAGTGGTTGATGAATGAGTCATGAAATTGCTATAAATAGGATGTCCATGGGATGGACATGTGTCCCACCCAAAGTATGAGCCAATCGTACTTGGCCATCTCACGGGTGGGGCCCACACGGCCATAATGGTCAATTAGTGAAATAATTAAACTTTAATCCCACTTAATAATCTAATCATGGTTAATTAATCTCTAATCTCCAATAATATTTTTATACCAAATAAAATTTATAAGCAACTTGTGCATTAAAACAGAATCGGAGGTTAAAAGTCTCTACCTTGGATACCAAAATAGTCTTGTCCTTAACTTGTCACGATTCTCTTTAAAATATCCCAATGTTTAAAAATACGGGATATAACATCTTTCCCCCCTTTAGAACATTCGTCCTCGAATGTTAAACTAGTCTTATAAGGATCTTGGGGGAGTTTCCTTCATTACTATAACATGCAGTCTCATCTACCAATCAATATAATCAACGAGAAGTTCAGATCACCTGTAGGCATAGGAAATAAGTGAGGATATTTCTTCTTCACCTCCTCTTTAGCTTCCCAAGTCATCTCCTCCCTGTTATTGTTCCGCCACAATACCTTAACGGAAGCCACGTCTTTGGTATGCAACCTTCTCACCTGACGACCCAGTATAGCTATAGGCTGCTCCTCGTAGGATAACTCCTCTGTCACCTGAATATCATCTATGGGAAATACCCTGGAAGGATCACCAATACATTTGCGAAGCATAGACACATGGAACACCGGCCGCATCGCTTCCGCATTAGGTGGTAGGTCTAATTCATAGTAACCTTGCCTACCTTACGACAATCGATAAGGCCCAATATACCTCGTCGAGCTTCCCTTCTTGCCGAATCTCATTACACCTTTCATGTGCGATATCTTCAAGAATACCCAATCGCCAACTGAACTCTAAGTGTCAACGTCGATTATCTGCATGTGACTTCTGTCGACTCTGAGCTGCTAATAACCTTTCCCGAATAAGTTTTACCTTATCAATGACTTGCTAAATCATATCTGGGCCGATTAACTTAGTTTCCCCAACATCAAACCGCAAGAGGGTGATCCGCACTACACCATACGAGCCTCATACGGTGCCATCCGGATTCTAGAACGGTAGCTATTATTATAGCAACTCCATAAGTGGCGTATAATCATCCCAAATGCCTCGAAATCAATAACACAGCCCACAACATATCTCCTAGCGTCTGAATAGTACGCTCGGCCTGTCCGTCAGTCTAAAGGTGAAATGCTGTACTAAGACTCACCTGTGTCCCCCAATCCTTCCTGGAATGATCTCCAGAAGTTAGCTGCAAACTGAGCTCCTCTGTCTGATACAATAGATGAGGGAGCCTCATGAGGTCCTACTATCTCTCTGATATATAACCTTGTATAGCCCTCAGCTGAATAAGTAGTCCTGATTGAAAGAAAATGGGCTGGTTTTTGTCAGCCTATCTGCAACAACCCGTATAGAGTCGCATTTCCGTGGAGTGCGAGGTACGTTTGTAATGAAGTCCATATTCTGGAATCTTTAGCCTCATACATTACTTCTTGACTTCTTTAAAAGACTTTAACTGTTACTCTGCTTTTTAGCTCTTAATCCCAATCCTTAGAGTTAGTATCAAGTAGCGATGAAGTCCCCTCATATAATAACTTCACATAGCCGCTCTGTGCTTTAACTATCATCAGCTGGTATGATTCTGAAAGAATTTGACATATAAATTCACCATCCTTTAGTAACCGGCTAGTTCTGATCATCTTGTTTAAATCATCTTATAATCCCCTTTATCCAACTTGTAACATTCTAGGCACATTATCTCGTGTCATTTCTGTATCTTTAATTCAAACTCTTCTATTATCTCTTTGCTCAGATTTTTGCTCTCAACTTTCTTGGCACACATTATGTTGCAATCTTTACAAGAATATGCGAAGGTGCTCAAATTAGCTCAAGAATTGCCTTAGCGTCTCTTCACTAATCCTTATGTTCTACCTTGTCTTCTCCTCTCTTATCTTACAACCGGTATCGGGATAGATCTTTAGTTCAACCATGGTCATGTCCGGTTTGCCCTCAGTACTAATTCTGTCTCGGTAATTTGGCTTAAACCATCTTTACATCTTTCTGTAAGGTACCCATAAATATCATAACTGCATTGTCATTATTGAGTCCTTACTCCTCTTATCAAGTACTCACTCACTTGGTCTTACGCTTAATATACAAATATTCGTAGGTTGCATAACTATTCTTGTACAATTTGTATAAGGTACATTCCATCTTAGACATAGTTCTTCCGTCTCCTGTTTCATTCTGCTTTACATATCTCATTCATACTAAAACTCGCTCGTCCCATTTTGTCATATTTCTTTCCCTTCCTTTATTCACTCTTCGACTTTCTCATTTCCTACCATAGGAAATTTTCTATTCCCTCTCCTTTGTTACTTATAAGTCACAATATCATTAGCGAACAACTCTATAGCCAACATCTTGGCCTTTAATCCGGTATAGCATTTCTATCCTTTATACTATCTCTTAAGTTATTCGATACCATCCTCTTGTCATATTCTTTCTTTTTATATACATCCACTTTCTAACGTTATTGTCACGACCCGCCCGCGGGCCAAGTGATCGGTGCCCTACTTAGGCACCCAAACAAACTTACGAACCGAATTGTTATACTAGGACATATCTGTTATACCTCGTATTTTGTACATTTGAATATTTCGAGTTAATGGCGGGGAGTTAAGGACAAGATTATTTTTAAGAGTTATTTTAATGCACGAGTGGTTATAAAAATTATTTATGAATGTTGGAGCAGTATGGAAATATTATAAAAGGCTAAGGGTAAAAAGAGAAATTTGCGAAGTGGCCAATGAAAATAATGTGGAAGGCTAGGGGCAAAATGGTAATATTGAGGAAAGTCGAGGGGCAAAACGGGAATTTCACAATGATCAAGAAAAGGCCAAGGGATGACCTAGTCAAACTATTAAGTCATCATTTATTTTCAAGAAAAAAAGAGAAGAAAACTCTAGAAAAATTTGGAAGAAAAAGAATGAGAAATTGATGACAAATAAGTCATCTTTAATTTCAAGAATTTTCTAGAGAGGGCATGTGCCCCTCACATGATTATATGTATATATATATATATATATATATATAGGAGTGCTAGTGTTATATCCCGTATTTTTGAACCTGGATTATCTCAAGTTAATTTTGTACACCGAGATTTTTTTTTTGGAACCTCTGTAAAGTCATATGAATCACATATGTAAAGTTGAACACAACTCATGAAGTACCCTTGGGCCAAATCAAAGGGAAGCCCTCCAAACGAATATTTTTAAGAAAACGTTTTGTTGACCTGACTTTGAGGGGAAAAAACGGTATTATAAGTTTGTAATTTGAGAAAATACCAAGAAATAGAAGTTGTAGATAATTGAATCAGCTTTCCATCCATAGGTCGTGGGTTCCCAGGTGATGTCGGTACAAGGAGATACGAACGTTTTAAGGTCGAAAGGTCAGTGGGCTAGGCCCAACTCGGGATCAACCGAGTTGGCCCAAAAAAATAAAATGAAAATTTAGGCCCAATGTTTAAGGGGGTGGCCGGCCAAGTGAGCCCAACCCATGGTTTTAATGAATATTTCCATGTGCTAATTAATTATAAATGGTCATTATCTAATAGAATTTTCAAGAAACAAAGAAGAAGAGAAAGAAGAAAAACCAAGAACACCCAAAAGGGACCATTTCTGGGTTTGGCCATAGGAAATTCACCCCTCAAAATCTTGCCTCTAAAATTATTTTTTCTTGTTGAATTCTACTAATTCAAGGTCCCTCTACAACGTGGCGTAGTTATTTCGGAAGATAGACCGCCGGTTTCGTTGTTTTAACAACTTGGGCAAGTAAAGAAGATTGGAGGAAAAGGTAAGGATTCATTCCTTTTATATGTTATAAAGCCTTTGTTTATGTTGTAGTATGTAGAAATGAGTAGAAAGTATGGAAATATGGAAGTTTGTAAAGTGGGTGTGAAGATAGGAGTGTGGCCGTGTGTGTATATATGTTGTATATTCACAATGAGTTGTATTCTAGTTGTGAGTAGAGTGGAATTAATATTGGAAATGAAAGTTGAATGAATTTGGTGAAAGTTGGAAAATCTCCATGTTAGCCGTGGGAACATGTATGATGAAATGGAAATGGATTAATGTTGTTTAATATGTTAATTGCGTTGTTGTGATCCTTGCATTGTAAATGTAGGGAAAAATGATGTAAGTTGCATTGAAATGGAATGTGGGAACTTATGTCGTTTTCTTATGATATTATGACATTATGGAATTAGGTTGTTAAGGTGCAAATTATGATGATCGTTGATGAACTTAGAAGATGGAAATGTGTTATGAATGTGTATGTTAAAGATTAGAAGAATTGGATAAACTATGGCTTTGGTGGAAGGTGTGTATATTTTGTATATCTTGTGTATATAGTGTAGAAATGATATGAAATGTTTCCGAATGGCATTGTAATGATTTTGATTAGTAATGAATGTGAGTATGATGGTGTTGATCTGAAAATTTGAAGTCGGGATGGAAGTTATTGCATTATGTTAAGAGAAGACTAGTTGTGTATTGTATTGTATTGTGTTGTGTTGTGGTTGTTGATGTTCTTGGTGTTGTTGTTGGGTTGTTGTTGATCATTTTTGAGCCGAGTTGAATCTCGGGGATGCTATATGTATAGGGAGATGTCGCCGAAATTTTTATAGAACAATATTGGTTAAGCTTGGAAATTGTAAGTCTCATGAATAGTAATCGGTCAATGTGACCATTTGCAGATTTTGGAAACGGAAGTGAATTTGGAAAAGGCGTAAGGAGCATAAAAGGTATGTAAAGCTCTACCTATTCTTCTCTTGGCATGTCTTAGATGTAATAGGATTGGATTCGGACCTCGGGACCACTCTATTCTTCGGAATCTACGTCTAAAAACGCCCTTTTTCATTCAAGAGAATTGAATTGAATATGTTACGAATAGTTAGAAAAATTTCCTAAACGTTTAGAACTTGTACAAATAAGACCCGACTACCCTAAACCCTCACTTTGATGACATCATGAAATATAACGTACGTAAAATTGTGTCCACCTCATTCGGCCGAGGGGGCCCACTTCCGTGATTTTTACCGATTTGTTCCGTTTGGCTTATTTTGGAATAAAGTTCAAAGGAAAACTCTGGCTACTCTCTAACTATTATATGACATTCGTTTGAATTATTTTGATAAGCCCCATAATGTATTTTGAAACATGAACATGATTACAAAAAGCTTATTTTGACATATGCTATTGTGATATCCGAAATGCATACACTATGGTTACAACCCACTTAAGTCATATGGTTTGTCATCCGAATTATGATAATCGAGTCTCCGTAAATGTGCTATATTTTATTTTGCATATGGTTTTCTCGCTCATTTCCGCTCGTGCGAGCCGTTACATCTTTCACCGCGTCCCGGCCGGGCATGTATTCGTGCAATTCCACGCATTGTTCACGCGTCCCTCACTGCAGGCCGGGCATGTTATATATATATATATATATATATATATATATATATATATATATATATATATATATATATACATATGATGATGACGTGATGACGGGGGAGGTGGCCGGGATGGCATATGATGATTCCACCGCGTCCCTCACTAGAGGGCGGGCACGTTATATGCATATACATGATGATTTTACTACCGCGCCCTCATTTGAGGGCCGGGGCATGTTATGTATACCTATGTTCATGATGATTTCTTTGATTATGATACTCGGTCCATTAATGATTTTGAAAAGCATGAGTTACGTTCAAGGTAAGTTTTATGAGATCCGGGTACGTATTACCTATTTGTCCTCTTTGTTTCGTATGATTCGGTTATTGTGTTTCTTTTTACATGCTACATTATATTTCGTGACCGACCCCCCTTTCTTCGGGGCTGCGTTTCATGCCGCGTTGGTGTGCCGATACACATTTTAGTGAGCCGCGCCTTAGGGTTCCCGTCCAACATCTTGAAGAGCTCCCTTGTCCGGAGCCTGCATTTTGGGTACGGCCTTTGTTACATTTTGTGTATATTTGTTCGAGGTACGGCGGGGCCACTCGTCCCGTCATATGATTTTGTTGCTCCGTGCAGGTCCGTAGACATGTACGTGCGTGTGCTATGTCCGTACGCTATATGCATATATTGTATGTTTGGGGCGGTTTATTCACCGCGGCGGCCTTGTCGGCTCGCCTATATATATGTATATGGCCATGTTGGCCCTGTGTGGCCTTTGTTGGTATTTTCTGTGTGTAGGTAAATTTTGGTTAGTAAGAAAAATAGAGGAAACTCTGCCCAAATCTTTTTCTTAATATCTGAGTTACTATTCTCGGCTTTTGGTACGTACGGGTGCCCCGATGGCCTGGGCGCTAGTCGCGGCCTACGGGGGTTGGGTCGTGACAGCTAGCCATATTTTTACATGATAAGAAGACTTGGAAAAAAAAAGAGGAGAAGAGCAAGAAGGAGAAAATATTCGCCAACATGGCCAAATTTTAGGCCATGGAAATTGATGAAAAATTATTTTCTACTAGTGTTCCTACTAACTTGAGGTCCCTTAACATGAGAAGATTGTTGGAGCAAGAAGGAAGCATATTCTTGCAAGTTACAAAATTCTAGTCAAGTGGGGAATTGAAGAAGGTAAGAGTTTATGTTCTTATACATGTTTTGGATAATTATGTATGTTGTAGTATGCTGAAAGAATGAAATTCATGAAGTTGTAGGTGTTAGCTTGGCCGTACGGGTGTTATGTGTGTGAATGATGAATCAATTCCTATGTAGCATTTCAATTGTTGTTGTTATGTATTTTATGATGGAAATAAATGAAAAGCATGAAATTGTGATGTTGGTGGTTGTGTGGCCGTGAGATGGCATTGTGGTAAGTATGTATGCATGGTTAATGGAACAATGATTCAATGATTTTATTTAGAGTTTTTTGGTTGTTGTAATGTAAAGAGAAGGATGAAAATTCATGGAAAATATGCATGTGTGTATGGCCGAATGGAATAGTGTGTGTGTGAAAAAAATGGATTGAATTTATTTAACGGGTATGATGAATTGAAGGTTTGGTTGTGGATTTCATGTTGCAAATAAAAGCTTATGTTGTTGGAATCTAAATCACCGGGGTTGTTATTGTTTTATTGGAGTTGGAAAGCCTTGAAGGAAGTAGTACGTTGATTGAAATTGTTAGTATGATTGTTGGTAATGTTGTTAGCTTGGCGGGTTGTATTCCCCGGATTGTCTGATTGAAATTGGCGAAAGGAACTTAGTGGATGGAGTAATTACGGGGAAAATGAAATGCTTTTAAAATTTCGCATACAAGTGTTACCTTAAGATTCAACTTCGAAATACTCTAATTGACGTTTAGTAAATGTGACCAAATCGTAGATTCTCGCGAACTTGAACCAATTTGGAGGTTGCGAAGGAGCGGAAAGAGGTATGTAAGACTTCACTTTCCTTCTTTGGCATGTCTTAGACATAATAGGCTTGAACACGTGTCTCGGGACTACTCTAATCCTAGAAATCCGAGATTGAAATTGGTTACTATTCATTCAAGAGAATTGAAGTAAATGTTCATGAATAGTTGAAAGAAATGTCTAAACACCTAGAACCTCGCATGAATAAGACCCGACTACCCTAAAACTCTCATAAGTAACGTTATGAAATGTTTCATACGTAAATTGTATACGCCACCTCATTTATGACTCGAGGGCCCGCTATTCCTTAATTTCCTCCTATGGCTCCATTTAGCTTATTTCCGTACTACGGCTAAAGGAAACTTTTGGACATCTTTCCGACTACTAAGTAATAGTTGTTTTAACTAATCCTCTATTCCAAGGCATGAATTTCTTACGAAAGTTCCTAAATGTTTTCCAAAGTATTCATTGTTCTCTAAATCCAAGTTTTACAAATTTTGAAAGTCTTTATGACTAAAACAATGACTATGATTCTATGATGACAATGAAGATGTCGGATATGAGAAATGACTATGACATGACATGACATGATATGACACGACAGACATGATATCTATGACAGACATGATATGCTATGATATGACACGGTATGATATGATATGATACGAAATGACATGTTCTACGTTCTCTTAATGTTAATCTACGTTGGTAGTCTCGCCTTATGATTATCAATCCTTCAAGGTGAGACAAAGCGGCTATGATTACCCCATAAGGCGATCGGAGGTTTCCGACCTTACGTCCCTCCGACGAGTACATGACTTTCTTGGCTCTCATGCATGCCACTCGTATATGGGTCAGGATGGGATACACGTATATGTGGGGAATGGGAAGGGAAACATGTTTCATTGCCACCTGGTCACCGCTTATCATCCCGGACGCGGATGCCCGGACGCGGGATATATGGGTGGCCGACGTATTTTGGCGCTATGTGGGGCCGGCTTGTTCGGCGCTATGATACCATATGACCAGACAAGCATGCATGGCATCCGCCCCCAGGGGCACTCATATGCACAGGTCACAGCTTTACAAGATATGATTCCTATGTACAGGCTCCAGCTTTACATGATATGTTCCATACGTACAGGTTACAGTTTTACATATGACATGTTCCCATTTACTTACTCCCCTTATACGTGATATGTCTCATATGTACAGATATGATCTACATCTCCATCCGTTGTTGCACATGATTATGTCTCTTTCTATGTTACCATCCATGTCTTACATACTCGGTACATTGCTCGTACCGACCCTCTTCTTCGGGGCTTGCGTTTCGTGCCGCGTGTGAACCCGCAGGAGTCAAGCTAGCATACATGTCCAGCGGGGTTGGCAGGCTCCACTTGCCCGGAGTGCTGCCGAGTCGGAGTATATGTGCCATGATGACTTGTTCGAGTTAGAGACCTTGCGAACGGAGCCGTGGGTATTGGGTTGTGCAACCATAAGGCGGCTCCAACGGCTCGACATGTTATTACGTCTCGTGTTACGAGTCTTATATGATGTTAGATTTTGCTTATGAAAAAAAAAATTCCATGTATTCACTTCATCGGACTCATAAGTTTATATGTGTAACAAGAGTTAGCGGGTTCGCTCGGCTCCGAATACGGGGGTCGGTACCCATCACACCCTAGTAAGATCAGGGTGTGACAAAGTGGTATCAGAGCAGGTCGGTCTAAGGGATGTCTGCAAAGTCGTGTCCGGTAGAGTCCTGTTTATGGGTGTGAAGCCGGCCACATTTATAAACAGGAGGCTGCGGGGCATTTAGGAATTGTTGACCTTCTTTCTGTCCTATGATCGTGCGATAGATAGAGCCAAGTCCTAGGAAAATGGAATCTCCTAACAGCATTTTACCTACGACGGAAGAAAGCGAGAGGCGATACGGAAAAGTTACAAAGATTTGAATGGTGAGAACGATAAAGGAGGCCCTACCGTACGGATACGTCTAAGAGAAAGGAGCGCGAAAAGGAAATACGAAAATTGGCACAAGCCGAGGGTGCGATGTTTCCGTAAAGGTCATGGATTTGGTACGGCGACAGAAAAAGGCACGATCGCTATCCTTCCGGAATCCGTAGG
Source organism: Lycium ferocissimum (assembly GCF_029784015.1). Lineage (NCBI taxonomy): Eukaryota > Viridiplantae > Streptophyta > Magnoliopsida > Solanales > Solanaceae > Lycium > Lycium ferocissimum. The sequence goes on along the minus strand of NW_026721975.1, from coordinate 639 downwards.
GGCCCGTGACAGAAGTAGTCGTGTCAGTGGAAAGTGAACATCGTGAATCGAAAGGCAAAATAGTAATTACAAAGAAATGACGTGTTACGAAAATGTTTCGTAATCGTAAGGCTTCGATTTGCTCCGTAACACATAATAAAGGTCATACGAGGGAGTGGACGCGATTATATCGGCATTAAGGCAACTTGATTTCACCAAAGTTTCGAGGTTAAGCGTGCTCGTGGGAGCAATCCTAAGACGGGTGACTTCCGGGGAAGTTTATAGGAAATTTCTATATATTCGGACATAAGGGACAAATGGAAGATTAGAGTAGCCCAAGGAAGACTAGATTATATGATGATCGGGAAACCTTAAGACACGTAGGACGAGGCAAACTTGTCAGTAAAGAGACAAAGCCGCATCACAAACCTCGGAATTAGGATAGGCTTGAATGCGTTTGGACGTATTTTGTGGGCTAGTTAGTAGTAATCGTGTCACGACCCGCCCCGTGGCCGTGACCGGTGTCCTAATCGGACACCCCATACGTACTCTACGAACCGATCCGGCATACTACATAGCTAAATCCGATCGACATACATAAATTCGTACGTACATAAAATACATCGCGTAAATATACATACATAAACATACTTAGACCCC
>NW_026721974.1:0-8282 GCF_029784015.1 Lycium ferocissimum | reverse complement strand
TACCTTGTTTCTACAATCAACGTTAGTATAACAAGAGGCTAACCAATTCATACCCATAATAACATCAAACTCAGTCATATCTAACTCTATCAAATTTTCCAAAGTATGCCGACTATATATATTCACCAAACACCTTTTATATACTTGCTTTGCTATAACAGAATCCCCTACCGGTGAAGCTACCTCAAATGGTTCAATCAATTCGGGTTTAATCCCGATTCTACTAGCAACAAAGGGAGATATATATGATAAGGTGGAGCCTGGATTTATCAATGCATATACGTCTCGAGAGAAAATTGATAATATACCTGTGACTACATTTGGCGACGCCTCCTGATCCTGTCTACTGGCCAAAGCATATAGGCGATTCGAAGGACCGCTAGAACCGAAATCCCCGCCACGGCCTCTCGCCACGGCCCGCCGGTATCGCATACCCTCGCCCCAGGGCGCATCGCTACGAGAAGAAGATGAACCAAAGAACCGACCCGCAGTGGGCCGCACCACCGGACTACCCCCATATGGACACTCTCTCATAATATGGCCTTAACGGCCGCAAAAAAAAGCAAGCGCCGCAGCGAGACGACATTCCCCGCATGGCGCCGCCGCATCGAGCACTGAGGCATAGGTGGCCTCGTCTGACCTGATCCCCTGGACATCTGTGACCCCGAAGCCCTGGAGCTCTGACCGGCTCCTGAATATCCCGTGCATTCAAATATCCTACCCGAAAACTGCGGAGGTGCACTCCGTGCTGGCTGGGGAGAATATCTGCTATACTGCTGCTGAGGCTGCCTGCCTCGAAACTTCCCAAAATAACCGGGGCCGATCTAGCCCTCTTGGGGCGGCCCCCGTCATGATCTCTATCGGGCCGACGCCTCTCGTGTCGATCTTCCATCCCCCGTGCATACGCGCACCCGAGCAATATCTATCCTCGGCTAGGAAGCCATTACTGCATACAAACCTATCAACCAAATAATGATCTAGCCCCTCACATAATGATGCACCCTATCGCCCATATCGCCTACAATAGTGGGCGCATGTCTAGCCAACGAATCAAACTCAAGACTATAATCTCGAACACTCCCCGCCATTCTCGCCTCAAATGCAAGAATCTATCCACTCGGCTGCCTCATCTCTCGGAGGCGTAAAATGGCCAAGAAAGGCCTCTACGAACTCATCCCATACGGGCCGAGGAGCATCCTCGCCCCTAGATAACTCCCAGACTCATACCAATTAACGGCTACATCACGTAATCAATACGAGGCCAACTCAACGTACTCGGTCTCGAAAGCTTTAATTATCCTCAATGCGCGCATCCGTCGAATAAACTCCCGCGGATCCTCCGCGAAGCTTTGACCTGTAGAACTCTGGGGGATTACAAGTCAAGAAATCACGGGTCCTTAAACTATCATGTCTGTCCGCATAGTCACCTCCTAACTCGTGCCTGCGAGCCTGCCCTAACACTAATCGAGTGAGCAACTGGACCGCATCTCTCATAGCCCTATCCTCCGCCCCTGGCTGAGGAGCTGGAGGCTCGGGTGCTGGAACCTCGGGAGCTGGCGGTGGAGCCGCCCCCTGATCTGCAGCTACTGCTACCTTGTGCTCCTCTGGTAGCGACGGTGTAGCTGTTATAACCCGTATTTTGTACATTGGGACAATCCGAGCTAACTACGGTAAGTTAGGGATAAGACTATTCCGGGATACAAAGTCGAGACTTTTAACCACAATTTTGTTTTAAGACATAAGTTGTCCATGATATGGTGGTATGGAATATTAAGAAAATTTGGGGTCAAAAGTTATTTTTGGAAAGACATTAGTTCATGAAAAAGGAAAAAAAAAAAAAAAAAAAAAAAAAAAAAGGGGGGGGGGCCATGTGGCCGGGCCACCTTGAGTGGGCCAAGGGCTACATGGATGGTTATTATGTGTAATAAAAGATGACTAATAAGTCATCTTTTCCATCTTCCATACTTAGAGAAAAATCAAGAAGATTGGAGAAAGAACAAGAACGCCATATTCGGCCATGGTGCAAAAATTCAAGACCAAGAAGTAGCCATCAAAAAAATTAGTTTCTTCTAGCAAACCCACTAATTGAAGGGTCCTTGTTAACGTGGAGTTGTCGTTTGAGTCGACAAACCGCTCGTTTTCATCCTTTGCCAACCTTAGTTAAGTTGTGAAGTTAAGAAGGAAGGTGAGGTTTAATCTTGTTTTCATATGTTATGGATGGTTTATGTGTGTTGTAATATGTAAAAATGGATGAAATTCATGAAATATGGCATGTTGAAGTTGAGGCCGTGTGCATGGTGTATAGCCGTGTACATGTGATGTGGTGTTGAAGTGATAAATTAATCCTAGTTAGCATGTTTGGTTGTTGTAGTGTAAAGAAATGGATGAGAATCATCTATATGTGTGTGTGTATGGTGATGGTAAAAATAGGTCATATTGTATGACAAAGAATGGATCAATTCTATTTAGTATGTTGATTGTTGTCGTAGTGAATTCTATGTTGATAATAAGGATTTAATGATCTAAGTTGAAGTTGTAGTTGATGTGGGACGTTTGGCACCTTAATGCGATTCTTATGTAATTTTTACATTGGTGAAAATGACGTTGTTAATGTGTAAATTGTTGGTGTAATCCATGAACCCGGAAGTGAGGAATGTGTTGTGTTGTTCTCGTGTTGGGGATGAATTCGGGTGAGTTGGGATATTGTTTGGGTTGTTTGAAATATTGTGTGAATTGTTTAAAGTGTTCTTGAATATTGTTTGAATGGTTTCGGATTAGTAGTTGAACGTACGTGCAGGTTGGTTTGAATGTAAGTAGTTGGATTGAATATAATGGAGGTTGTTGAATTAGGTAGAAAAGTGTAGTTAATGTTAGAATGCATTTTGAATTGATTGTTGATGTTGCTAGAATGATTGTTGGTATTGTTGTTGATGAATTTGGCCGAGCTGAACTCTCGGGGTTGTTGTATTTATAGGGGAAATGCTGCCCAAATCTCTGTAGAATTTGGTGTTCGCTCGTGGCGGTTCCTAAATGCCTTTAGCTAATGTTTGGTATTTAATGACATATTGTAGATCTTGGGAAGTCCGCGACGTAAGTTTGGATTAGTTTCGAGAGCAGACGAGGTATGTAAAGTTAACCTTTCTTTCTTTTGGCATGTCTTAGCTGTAATTAGGTTATGATACGAGTCTCGGGGTAGCTCCATCCTTAAGATCCGAGCACGTATACGATTCTTATTCACTTCTTGATGTTAACGTTCTTACTATGATCAAATTATGGTTTTTAAGTCTTTTGTACAGTTGGATATCAAATGTTGCATAAAGAATGTTGTTTTTAAAGGATCCTATAACTACGAACGACCGTAACTTTCATAGACGAGCTCGGATCGCTTCGAAACGTTCGTAGGAGATTCTATAATGAATAAGGTCTCCGACTTTCATAGATGGACCCGGATCGCTTTGATACTCGTCCGTGGGCCCCGAGACTTTCCCTTGTGTAATACTAACGACTTTTGAAAGGATTAAGTGTGACTATCGTCTTAAACTTCGGACGTCGACTACTTACTTCTCTATCGAGTCTGTAATGACGATTATGCCCCTAATTTCCATAAGCTACTTCATATGATTTTGAAACGTATCCATGATTTCTAAAGTTATATTTGATATGTTCCCGAATAACATTCGGGGGAAATTTTATTTGACTATTTTATGAGGTTTCTGAAAATATTTTAAACTGCATATAGTCTCCCACGACTCTGCTCGTGCATATGGTTGTTATATCTTTAGCCGAGTCCCGGGCCGGTTATGTTTTCGTGCGCACTATGTTATATTCCGGAGTATGATGTGTCCGGTTCGCCGAGCCCCTCGCTAGAGGGCCGGGTACCGTGTATATTTGGTGTTATGATGTGTCCGGTTCACCGAGCCTCTCGCTAGAGGGCCGGATACCCTGTATATTTGATGTGTTATGTGATATGTCAGATTTCGGAGATATGAAATCTTCTGGAGTATGATGTGTTATGGCGCCAATGACGGGCGGGCGACCATATTCTAAGAGCCCATGCATGATTTGTGTTTTAATGAGTAAGCATTTTGGTATTTTGGATATTGCATTTACTTTCTGTATCTCTTGTTCTGATTATGATCCTATTTACTGTTTTTCCTGCTTTGCATACTCAGTACATATTCCGTACTGACCCCCTTTCTTCGGGGGCTGCGTTTCATGCCGCGCAGGTACAAATACTTATTTGGATGATCCACCAGCTTAGGATTCCTGTTCAGCTGACTTGGAGCGCTCCCTTGTTCCGGAGCCTATACTTTGGTCCAGATTCTGTTATTGTGCATATGTATATGTTTATTCAGGGGTACGGCGGGGCCCTGTCCCGTCATAGGATTCTGTTATTACTCTTAGAGGTCTGTAGACATATATGTGTGGGTTATGGGTAATCACTGTTCGGTTGTGTCTGTGTGATTTGTGATTTAGACGTCCCTCCTGTATTTTGATAGCCTTACCGGCTTATGTGTGATACCATCTGCTGAAAGATGTGACTGTGATCTGTATATATATATTTATGACAGCTTTGGGGCGACGTTTCACTTTTCTGTATGTATAAGATCTGGTTATGTCAGCTTTGATCTGATGTCTGACCTTTGTTTATGTATAATCATTAGTATGCTGTTTCTGGGTCATGGGTGTGTTCGGGTGCCCAACTCGGGCACTAGTCTCGGCCTACGGGGTTGGGTCGTGACAGAAGTGGTATAAGAGTAGTTCTTCCTCGAGTTGTCTACAGACCGTGTCCGGCAGAGTCTTGTTTATGGTGTGAAGCCGGCCACACTTATAAACAGGAGGCTGCGGGGCATTTAGGAATCAGTGACCCTTTTTCTGTCTTAGATCGTGCGATAGAGCCAAGTCATAGGAAATGAAATTCCTTATACTAACTTTTGATTTCAGCTGAAGGTCGACATCGACAGAAGAAAGTGATTGACGATATTCGAAGTTACAAGGCACGCAGGTAAGCAAAGGCACAAAAGGTATATGTTAGGTAAGGTATTGAGGTACGATCGAAATGTAAAGTTAAAAATTGGAAAGGAAAGGTGGACAGGAAAATGGTAACAGGTGCAGTTCGAATTGGACATACGAGGTAAGCCCATCATTTTCATACTATTGTTGATATTGGGAGCCCTGTGTGGCTGTGATATGATATGATATGTATATATATATGTTGGCCCTGTGAGGCATTGTTGGTATTTCCTGCGTGCAGGTTTTGAGATAGTAAGAAATATAGAGAAAACTCTGCCGAAATTTTTTCAGGAAATAAAACGAGAATGAGGTATGGGTTTGTGATATGCCTTGAAAGGTCGTGTCAATAGTAAGGATAGGATTTGACTAAGTTGCAAGTACGGCTGACCTCGAGAAATAAGTTAACTGCTGAATTGATAGAAATAGTAATTAGGAGGTCGATATCAATATGGTAAAAAGGAATTTGGAAAAAGGGCTTGTGATATTAAGAAGATGGTTTAGGAGATACTGGTGAATCTGGATAGCATGTTATATTAAGGTACCAACCGAATTGATAAGCATGGATAAATTATGACGAGATGACAGTTAGAAGAAATAATAGTATGATTGAGACAAGAGTACAGAAAAAGGAGAGAAAAAGAATTGTGACTGATATGAATGTGTTGATAACATAGCTTGCGAGATATTAAAGATAAGATTGACCACAAGGGGTAAAAGGCTAAGAAGTGTCACACTATAAGGTTGATGACGAACAGGATATTGTGTGAATAAAATAAGGATTGTTACGAAAATGAGCAAAGCCTAAGCAAGGAAGTGATTAAAATAGATGACATGATCTATGTGACTAAAGTATAAAGGTGAGCTATTGAAAAAAAGAAAAAAAAAAAAGAAAGAGGGAATTTATGAAGTTCTTTTATAGGGAAAGTTCCGGATAGAGGTTGTGAGATAAAGGAAATGATAGCGAGCACAAAGAAGAAGGGGTTAATTAGAAGAAGGACATGAAAAGAAAAGCGGGCGAGATAACGATGAGCAATAAATTATGACATGTATAGCCAAGGACACGAGTAATATCAGTGACGGAACTGTGAAAGACCAAACTATAGAAAAGCGAGCAACGGGGTAGAATGAGCGTTAGGAAATGACTGGTATGATAAGAACGAATAGGGATGAACAGAATATGATTTGGAAATGACAAAGGGATTGTGTAGGAGTAATATTTTCCAAAAATGTAGCGGTATTATAAAGCTCCTCGTGCGCAGAAAAGGATGGACATAGACTGGGGAAATATGGTAAGGGAATACTAAAGGAAGCACTCAGGATAGACGTAATTAAATGAGTACAAATATGGAACGAAAAGGGAATACATAGAAGCCTATGTTGGGTACACCGTAAGGGTAAAAAGGCATAAAGCATAAAGGGGTGCTGCGTGCACGCGATTTCACTTTGGAAATAATGAGATCTTTAAGCGACAAAGACGGTAGGCTTAAGGAACAGATGGTGCAATATAATTTCATCAAAAGAACAGATGATGTAGGTTAAGGCAAAGATACCATTCCAAGGGAACTTTGGACACTTGTCGTTGGAATGTGAGTGCCACCTAACTGAGAATTTGGAACAACTATGAGTATTAAATAATTATTGGGTCGAAGTAAGAGACCCCTTTTAATTCGGCAGGAGATGTGTTATGAGGGCGTTTTGAAATCTGTCCAGACTTCAACTTGCTCCAGATTATGTGCTGAAGGTCATGCGACGAGGTCGACGCGATCATATTAACATTAGAACGTCGCATTTCATCAGAGTCCCAAAGTTAAGCGTGCTGGAGTGGGAGCAATTTTAAGATGGGTGACCCTCTGGGAAGTTTTCTGAAAGTCTTACAAATTTAGACGTGAGAAGCAAGTGAGAAGCTAGGTTAATCTAAGGAAAAATTAGAGTTACTGAGTGGCGAGGTAAACCCAAGAGGTCATGTAGAACGAGGCGGGATCGAACCGTGTGAAAAAAGAAGGAAGGTGCATTACAGCTTTAGAAACCGGGTAAGTTGAATAGTGTTGGAAATATTTTGTGAATAAGATGGTAGCGATTATGTATACGTATGTTTACGATATCCCATACATGGCTATATTGAATCCCAGCAATCGACGTTGTGACATATTGGAAGGCATTAATCGGACAGGGTAAGGAAGTTCAAGTGAAAGAAAATAAAATGGCACAAGTGTCATAAGGCAAGCTGACGCTGTTTTCACTACGGGTTGAACCCGGAAAGTTCTAATACAATGATATTCTGGAAAAGAAAGAAAATGATTAGATGGTAGGTAAAGTGACCAGAAAATCGGGAAAAAGCGAAAGAGTAAGAAACGTGAGGGAGTAAAGCCTCCAAGAGAGACGACGGGCAAAGCACAACACTATTTGGATAAAAAAAAATTGAGGTTAGGCGTGTGAGAAGGATAGAGTGTGGTAATATGGAACAAAAGAGGAATGTGTGAGGTTGAAGGACAGACTTGAACAAGTGAAACGAAAGGATAATGACCACGACGAGGAATGAGAAGTAAAGGAAAGGAAGATTAGGCCGTGTAACGATGCTAAGAGATTTCTAACTCTCGAAAGGTAAGTGCCGAAGGCGTCGGATTTAAAAATAAAAAAATCAAAAATCATTGGTGTATTAGAACCCCCTTAATAATAACGGGGGAGGGGGGGGGGGGAAATATATTGGACTTGAAAGAGATTATGACGTTCTTATGCTCCAGAAGGGAGAATTTATTACCTTGGAGCTAGAGTTCAAACGATTGCCGATACACGGAAGTCAAAGACACGTATACTTGTGTTATGAGAGAATCGTAAAGGGGGTAAGAATTTCCGCAGCCCTGTTATACCCCTCATTTTTGGAGTATGAGCGTGACATGTGCTTCCTCAAAATTGACAATCATGTCGTAGCTACGTAATTTAAACTCTCGTTGATAGTATCGTATCCTGTACTTTTGTACGCTGGATTATTTGTAAGTTGAGACGGGGGCCCGCATCGAGATTTTTTTCGGACATGTGACCATTTGTAGGTTTTGACGAAACGGATTTTTGAGTTTTAGCAAGCGTAAAGGGCAAGAAAGGTATGTAAAGCTCTCCCATTTCTTCTCTTGGCATGTCTTAGATGTACTAGGCTCGAATTTGAACCTCGGGGACAACTCTACTCTTCGAATCTATGTCTAGAAACGCCTTTTTCATTCAATAGAATTGAATGGTTTATTGTGCGAATAGTTAGAAAAATTGTTTTAACCTCT
>NW_026721973.1:0-6360 GCF_029784015.1 Lycium ferocissimum | reverse complement strand
ATTTCAATTTTTAAAAAAAACAAAAAAAAAAAAATCAATTTTTTACAAAATTTAAATTTTTTGGGTTTCAATACCGGGGAAAAAAAACAAATTAATAATTATTAAAATTTAGGGGGGTTTTTTTGTTAAAGGTTTTTTTAAATTTTTTTTTGTGGGGAAAATTTTGGGGTCAATTTCCCCCCTTTTTTTGGGTTGGTTTTTTTTAAATATTTCGAGGGAAAAAAAGGGGGTTCTTAGGTTTCAAATTTGGGTTTTTTTTTAAAAAATGGGTTTCATTAAAAATTTTAAAAGGGCCTTTTTTTTAAATTTTGGGTTTTAATTTTTTTTGATAAAATTTTTTAAAAAAAATTTTTCCCCGTTTTTTTTCAAATTTTCAAATTTTTTCCCCTAAATTTTTTTTCGTTTTTTTAAAACATTGTTTTTTTTTTTCTTTGTTTAAAATTTTTCTTGAAAAATTTTTTTGGAAAAAAAACCCTTTTAAAATTTTAATTTTTCAACCAAATTTTTTTTTAAAATTTTCAAAAAAAATTTATAGGGGAAAATTAAAAAACCCTTTTAAAAATTTGGGAAATTTTTTTTCCTTTTTTTTTTTTTTAAAAACCCTTCCCAAATTTTTTTGGTTCTATTTTTAGAATGAATGATTTTCCCCCTTCTTTTTTCCAAAAAAGTTTGAAATTGACCAAAATATTAAGATTTCCTGAAAAATAAAAATAAGTAAATTTTTTTTTAAATTTTTTTTTTCTGAATTTCAAAAAAAAAGGGGTTTTGTTTTTTAAATGGGCAAATATCTTTAAAGAGATTTAATAAAAATTTTTTTAAAAACCTTTTTAAAAGGGGGAAGGTTTTCAGTCTAAAAAAAGTTTTTTTAAACTTTTAATTCACATTATTGAAAAAAATTTAATAAATGCAATCTATTTCTTTTAAATTTTTTTTTTAAAAAGGGGGGACCCCCCCCTTTTTTTTAAAGGAAGGGGTTTTTTCGCTTTTTTTGAAATAAAAACTAAATTTTTAAAAAATTAAAAATTCATTTTTTTTTATTATTTGTTCAAAATTGGATTAAATCTAGGGGGATTAAAAAATAATTTTTGGGGTTTTAAGACCCATGATAAAAAAAAATTTTGGTTTTTTGTATTTCCCCCTTTTTTAAAAATTTTTATTTTAAAAAAAAAAAAAATTCTTAATAAATTTTTTTTAAAAAACTTTTTTTTTTAACTTTTTTTTTTTGAGTGGCGGTTTTTGCTATTTTTCCAACCCCCCTTTTTTTGGTTTTTAAAAAATTTTAAAAAGGGGGTTTTAAATTTAAAAATGAGGGAAAAAAAATATAAAATTTTCCCTTTAATTTTTCAAAAGTAAAATTTGGTTTGCAAATAAAGGTTCAACCCAGTCCAAAAATGTTGCCATAAATGTGCTTGGGGTTTTCCGCTCTTGTTCGTTTTCAAGTTGCGGGTTTTCCCGAACCCCAGGTCCAAAGAAGCGTTTTCCAGCATTTAAAACGGAGAAAAAAGGGATTCGATTTCTCTACAAAAAGAAATGGAATATACACCAATAAATTTATACTTAATTTTCCCCGTGTTTACCCGTAAAATAAAATTGGGATTTAAGATTTTGAATATCAGAATTTTTGATATTTTTTTTTGTAGGGGTCTTTTTGAATTTTTTTGATTTCGTTCTTCCATTTTTCTTGGTTCAAATGTTAGTTGAATTATTTTGATTTCATTTTTTTTCATTAAACCATAAAGGGGGCCGGAAGGATTCTAGTCTTTTAAATTGAGTAGTAAAAATTTTTTAGTTTTTTCATATTAACTACTAGTCAATATCTAATATTAAAAACATGTCTTCTTCCATAAAAAACAAGATTATCTTGATTAAATTTTTAGAATAAGGCGAAACATCTAAAAGGGTTGGCTTATAGTTATTTACAGATTTTTACTGACTCTTTAAAAAATACAAAAAATCCCTTTGAAATTTTGAACTACTTTTTATTCCCACCTAGAAAAACTAAATGGAAAATTAGGCCCAAAATTTTAGATAGAAATAGAAATATCAGTATTTGATTGATCTGTTCATAAATTTCAATTTGTTTAATTAAAAAAAATGAAAAAAAAAATTATTCATTTTTATTATTTATTTATTATTAATTTTGGGAATAAAACAAAAGGGGAAATATTCCCTTTTTCCCTTTTTGATTGAATTTTTATTTAATTAAAAGGTAAACCTATAAAAAAGAATTGACAAAATTCAAAAATTTTTAAATAATTAATAAAATGGACTGGTTTAAAAAGGAATACTTTGAGAGAAGATGATTTTTTGGGGGGGGGTAAAAAAAAGATCTTTTTTTTTCCCAAAATATCATGAAATTTTTTTGTATTTCAGATCGTATATAAATGTGTATTTTTAAATTTATTCTATTCCCAAATTGAAATTTTGAGCCCCCACTTTTTATCATTTTTCAGAAAAAAGAATTTCTTTCCCCAATGTTTTCTCCATATTATTATACCGCGGTAAAGGCAAAAAATTAACAAAAAACCAAAGGGTACGACGGGTATAGAAAAAAAAAAGAAAAAGAACAACAACTACTAATTCATCGTTTCTAAAAGTCAAAAACCAAGTGATGGTTTTGGTTCGATGTTAATGGGCAAGGTTTATTGGGGTTCCGAAAACCTAATCCAAACGCATGCCACTGTTTAAAGGCCAGCACAGGTATTTATATTCTTTGGGGGGCAAATCCCCATGAGGTTTGATGATTTCCAAGGAAAACCCGATAAATAGAAAAAAATTAAAAAATCCCAAAAATTTGGGCCCCAATTTTCCATTTAAATCCGAATGAATTGAAATATTCGAAGATTTCGATTCGGTTAAATTTTGGGGTTTCCCTAAAGGGTAATAATAAAAAGAAAACAATTAAAATTTTGCATTGGAAATTTCTATTTCCAATGTTGGTTTTTTTTAATACGTAAAACCCTTTGAATTGTTTAACATGATAGAAATTCATTTGTTTTCCAAAAAATGGAAAAAAAAATTTTTTTAATTCTTTTTGAACGGATAGAAAATAAGATTTGAATATTAAATAAATTATCCCGTTATTTTTTTTTTTAAAATTTCTAAAAGCGATTTAAAGGGATTTTTTTAAGTTATTTATCTTATTATTTTTTATTAATCAAGGATTCTTTTTTTAGAAGAAAAAATTTCGAATACTAATTTGTTGAAAAAGGATTAGGTATTGCTTTTGGGGAATACTGGAGATCGGGGAAATTTTTTTTGGTTAAAAAATTGTTGGAATTTGTAATAACCTGCAGGGCCGTTTTTTTCGTGTGACAATGATTACCGGGTATTTTTGTCATAAAATCCGCCCAGATATGTTTGAGCAAAAATTTTCTTTTTAAATTTTTGCTCTTTCGGGGACGGTTGAGTTTTCCCCCATTTCCCTCCCTGAATTTTTAAAAAGGGGGGAACCCAATAAAGTTGCCATTTTTATTAAAAGTTAGATCCTTTTTGAATCAGCTGTTTTTTTGGGAAAAAATTGAAGTTTTTTATTTTCTGCGTCAAAACTAAACAATTTGGGCCCGGGGTTTTTAAAAAACCCCAAATTTTGGGGGAAAATTGGGGCCCTTTTTTCCCCTAAATTAAAAAGTCCATCATCTCCCTCCCAAATTTTTATTTTCCCCCTTTTCCCCCCTTTTTTCAAAAAAAAAACCCCGAATGAAATAAAAAAATTGTTTCCGATGGAACCCCCCCCGTAGATTGATAATAAACCAAATTTCTTTTTAATTTTTTTTTATTACTTATTACAAAACAAAAACCATATGAAATGGATAGCGAAAGAGATGAATCCTTGTTAGAATCAAAATCCTATAAAGATTGTTGTTTTTCGGGAATTTTTAAAGATAAGAACAAATAATTTTTTGGGGGAAAAAAATCTCCACCCCCCAAAGATTCTTTTTTTCCAAATGTTGATGTTGTTTAAGGGGATTTAATCCTTGAATTGACCAAGGAAAAATTTCCAAAACAACGTTCTTTCAGGCCCCCAAAGGAAACTGGGGGGTTGTCTCGAGGTCTGAAAACTCGCCGAAAGAAACTTTTAGTATTGAGAGTTGTTTTTAAAGATCAATTTTCCCGTTTCCCCTTTTTCCAATAAGTTCCCGGGAAAAAAACATTCCATCTTCGAAACCCTTTGTGTTTTTTACGTAAAAATTTTTTTTTAAGCCTATTATAACCGGGTTTCAATAAACGTTGATTTATTAAAAAAGAGGTTTTTCGCATTATCAGAAAAAATTCCCCAAAGGAAACCAAGAATTTTTGTTTTTTTAAACTAACTCCTTTTGATTCATGGATATTGAATCATCGAAGATTCTAAACCTTTTTTCTATTTTTTAAGACCTTTTGATTCGATTTTCATATAAAAAACAATGTTTCCTTTCGGGTTTCATTGGGGCCCTGAAATTTTTTCCAAATTGTTTTTGATCACATTTTCGAGTAATTTAAAAGTAAATTTTCGATTTGAGGGGGGTCTGTTTTGCTATAATTTTCTTTAAAATTTTTCAAGATAATTTTTTTTAGAAAAATTTTTCAATAATTGTGATGGAGAAATTAAAAATTGAATGGATTTAAAAAATTTGAATGATTTAAAAATTTTCCATTTATCCATTAAATAATATTTAAATTTAATCACTTGAAAAGTTCTTTAAAAGTAGTTGCAAATAGTTGTTACTAAGATCTGATTATGAGTTATTATGGTAAGATGAATAAAAATTCACGAAGCATAAAGCCAAGAATTCTATGTTATGGTATCTTTGATCTAAGATTCTTTGTACACACTGTGATATTTGCATTTGAATGGTCCTATCGAAGAATACAATAAATGGCTCTGACAAAATTAGGTCAAGACTGATATTATTATTTCATTCAACCAATCGTATGATTTTTTCCTTGAAGTATGGTAAGATGTTGATTTTCCATAATGTAAATTGGAAGAAAAGGGGTAGATACTACAATCATCCATTATCGGTAAGCAATCCTGATTGGGATTTTCCGAATAGAAAAGATTCAACTAAGTTGATTTAGGAATGTCTTTTCCTTATCAACAGAAGTATTAATGGTTCTTCGCAGAGAGGAAAACTTATTATCTTGATTCCAATCAATATAAAAATCAGCTAAATACTTCTGTAGAAATCTTCGAATGGTTGCATTTCTAAGATATAATGGGAGTCAATTACTCTTCCTGCAATGGATCCTGGCTACAAATACGTCACTTCATATGTGAATATCGAATACAAAATCAACCGTTCCGGTGTAATTCGTTGAATACCAATTTCACTTTGGTTTCCCTTGAACTTCTTTCGTTCGTATATGCCGTAGTTCGATATCTTATCAGAAAATGATATCTCGGATTTTCGAATTCGTCTTTTTTCACCATAACGCTAGATTGGCAGATTAGTATCATTCCAAGATATTGTATCCGTACCATTACGGAAGAATGATCCGGGCAAGATATGTATTCTAGAATGAAAATCGTTCTACTATCATAATTCCTGGTCTATCCTTGATCTCGATATTTCACAAAATCCTCTTTGTTTGACCGAATCGTTCTATATCCTAATTTCAATAATAGCCCGAATTCATCGTTAATGAGACTCATCGAATTTAGTGAATCAAATATCAGAGGGAAAATACAACAGTTCGTGATTATCAATCTAAAAAGATACTGAACAGTTAGTTCATTTCGAGTTCTTTGGAATCATGCGAGTTGGAATGACTTAATTTTCATCCATACTATTTTGATAATTAAATCAGAATTTCTGAGAATAGGCAATATACGAATTTTAGTACACAAGTGCTATTATATTCGATTAAGGTCTGAAATAATCGGAATCAATCTTTTTACCAGCAATAATTGAATTTCTAAATACTTTGATAGACCATACTTGCCTGATCAGGTTTATGAGAAATTATGTATAGTATATCTGTTGCTCAAATGATGGCATTATTTGATCGATCCCTGTATCGAAGTGAGATCTAGCATCGGACTCGGTAATAATTCCATAAATCGTTTTGTGGTAATAGATGACATTTCACTCATATTAAAAGAAGTGATATACAGGTATTCCAAAAGTGCATTTTTGTTAGAATCTAGAATCAAATCATTTTGAATTCTAAAAAGTTAAAGGTGGAATATCTCTAAGCTGAATTAGTAATTATGGGATTCTTGATTTTAATATTGAGCTTTGAACTAACAAGAACTCTTTGGAATATTCCACATTATGAAGTACCCAATAGACAAAATTATGAATAAAACGGACCATAAACGTTGTTGCCAAATTTAATTTTTAAGGGGCCCAAAAACCCAAAAATTTTTCGGAAAAA
>NW_026721972.1:0-8129 GCF_029784015.1 Lycium ferocissimum | reverse complement strand
ACCGTTCGTACGATTGTGTATGGGCGGGATAGTCGGGAGAAGTAAATGCAAGCATAGGGTGCTTGGGGCTGGTGGTCGGGCACCTGTTACGGCCCATCGGTTTGGGTCGTGACATCCAATCTCACATAGCCTCGGAGACTGCCCAGTGTCCAAGACTAGGGCAACTAACGTACAATGAATCTCAACGTATAAACTACGAGGTGTAACACCTTCTTCATCCACCTTCTCAATTATAACTTTGGCTTCCTCTCCATCACCTTCAGTTCCATCAATTTTGCTTTTCTTTGTCAGTGAATCCTCTACATTGTAAAGTTCGTGAACTTCTAAATTTTCTCCACTTTATTTCATCCCTAATGTATCCTGTTGGATAAAAATAATTTAATGATTTTCGATACAAAAAAGTGAAGAAATTTTACATTATAAAAATAATTTTAATTATTTTATAGTGCAATAAAAATAAAAGTTAAAAGATTGGAGCCTCTAAAAATAAAAGTGGTAATAATAAATTTAATAAAAGTGGTAATAATTTAGAGCAAAGGCTTCGAAATTTATGCCATAAACTATGAGCCAAGACCTACTTTGATCCATCCTCCCTGTTTCCTTTAATCATTTACATCATGTGAACTTGTTCCTCGCCAACTTCTTTTAATTATTTTACTAATCTTTTTTATAATATAATCAACGTACTTTTGACAAAGTGAGCTTCTAATTTGATGGAGCCTCTAAAAAAAAAGATTGGAGTCAATTTATTTTGATAGCTTTCTTTAACATAAAATATAAATCTAATCTTCCAAAACTAAACTCATATGATTAAAAAAAATTGATTATTTAAGGAAAAGTAATAAGTTTTAGTTTGAATGTAACATACATTCTTATTTAGAAAATTAGTAAAATCTAGAGAAATTATATAGCGTCTGTTAGATGAATGAAATTATCAAGGTAAAAGCATCTAAATCATAAATCATATTATATTAAGTCACTCAATATCTTAAAGATTTATAACATTGGAAAAGTAACTTAAATTTATATTAAGCTCATCAATTGGAGAAATGGAAGATTTTACAAACAGGATTAAATAGTAAGAGTAAGATTGATGAGACAAGTAGAAGAAAAAAAATTATTTATATCTCTATAGTTTATGTAGAATAAAACAGAATAGAAATTTAGCTTTCTCCACCTACTATTATTAACTATTTCATATAGATATATAATTCAAATCATTAAAAAAAACATATATACCTTTGAAAAATCTCAAATTATTTACAAAACTCTATTGAGAAATTTGCTCTTGAATTGAAATCTATTACTAATCAGATTTTTTTTTTTTTTTTTTTGTTAAATTGGTTTATTCTTCAAATGCAAAATTGATTCCACAACAAAATATGTGCTAAAAAATACACTTCTAAAAAAGACCATTCTAGACAGAGAGAGACTCCATCTTCTCTCTAGAAATTACCTAACTCACCCACAACCTACCCACAGCTTTTGTCAACGATATGACCAAATCGACCATTCAAACCACCGATACCTTTCCCCAATTCCATCAGAACCACCAGACCAAATTCAATCGGACATGGAAGAGGACAAACTTTACCACCACCATCCTACAAAGATGTTCTAGAAAGAGAAGAAGACCTTGCAACTTCCTATGTACATGAGTCAAACCCTCACTTTGAAATGGATAGTCCATTAGAACCACCATCAGATCTGGATATATTACACTCACATCGGAGGAACAAGACCGATCATATCTCTCATGGCGTTATTCAGTAATCGTCAAAGTATTTGGGAAACGCCTAAATCACCAATATCTCTAAGGGAAATTAATTAATCTATGGAATATAGACAAACCCTTAGTTTTGATAGATCTGGGTTCAGACTTCTATGTAGCAAAATTTAAAGAAGAGCAAAGTCTGTCCACAATTCTTTATAAAGGACCATGGTTTGTTATAGGGCAATTTTTATCAATTAGGTGATGGGAATCAAATTTAGTCCCCGCAGAATCAAAAATTGACACTGCGGCAATATGGTTACGACTACCACAACTGCCAGCAGAGTCCTATGATCGAGGTATTCTAGAAAAAGTGGGAAGACGAATAGGCCAACTAGCTAAGGTCGATGGATGCACCTCAGACACTTTAAGAGGAAGATATGCGAGGATCTGTGTAGAGATCAGTTTAAATATCCCAGTTCGAACCTCGATCATGATTGGATCTCACAAACAGATGCTAATGTATGAAGGGGAAGGGATCATGTGTGTGAGATGCGGTCGGATTGGTCATACAATTGAAGAATGCGCCTACATAGTACCAAAAATTACACCTCTCTCATCAGGAGAAGAAACAACAGGACCCGCTAAAGTGGAGGAAGGCGAGTGGAAGACGGTGAACTTTGGAAGGCGTAAACGGAGCCCAGCAAAATGAGCAGAAGCAAAAGAGGCGCCGGCAAGACACCAAATGAAAGGTAAATCTGTCCAGGTAAACTCATATGATGGGGTATCAGGTAAATTCCAAAGGTCTCACCATTTCCATTACAAACAACGGAATAATTTCGGCAAGGGTAAGGAGGCGGCGGAGAACCCTAGGGTTCACCCCACCGCCTCGGGTCAACAGGGGAAAAGGCCATCAGAGTTGAATGGAATTAGGCCAGTATCAGATGTGGGCCAAAATTATACTGGGCTGTTTTCTTTCAACACCCAACTTACTAACTCTACTTTTACTTTTGGACAGGAGTTGAAAATGGATAAGGCCCAGAAAGCAAAACAAAATTTAGGCACAAGGCACCTAGTGAAGGGCATACAGAAAAAACCAGCAAGTGAGATGGTCCAAAGCCCAACAACTTTTTTTTAAAAAAAAAACATTACTCAAAACAGCAGTGGGCCACAACAGAAGCGTAATTTGGATAATTCATTTAAGTCAACTAAGACTTCTACCCAACCAGGAGCCTCAATCAGTAATAATGAGGTAAAAAAAATATTCCCTCTATTAAATATACTTCCCCATTTCCCCAAAACCACTTATTTAAAACCCAACTCAATGGATCCTCCAAATTCAAGGAGAATGATCACACGTCCACCCCAATATAATCATTACCCTGGGGCAGACGTGAGGCAAGATGGCAGAGTCGAGAAGTTGGCATTAAATGCCACTCCTCCTTCAAGAAATGCCTCTTATCCTTTTAAAGAGAATTTAGACTTAGACAATACTAAGCCTGTCCTTAAAAAAATTTCTCTTACAAACCCTTCTGTAGAATCTGCTATACCTACTACCACTGACTTTAAGCATGTCGGAGAACAATATGAACCCACTACCACCATTGATATTCATCACAACCCCACCACCTCCAGATCGTCTTCTAGCTTCATGGTTGGAGATGGGTCTGCAAGGTCACTCAGTAGCTCTTAGTGTCTCGGTGGAGGGGAGAGAGGTACTGATCATACTTAAGGATGCGGGGTTCCTAAACCACATTGTGAGCCAAGGGCTAAATAATGCAATGGCAAATTATGGACACAATGTAAGGCTTCAGACTTTACTTCAGACTATGTACCAAACAACCCCAGAAACCATGCATTCGGATTTTATCTCAAATGTCATGAAAGAGGTGACCCAGACCTTACCATTCTTCCCTCCTATCGACCCACTATTACCACCACTGAACCCCAACTTTGTTCCATGGACCCCACCACCAGCTCACGAAGACATGCAAACAGACTCTACCATAGTAGCCGCACCTCTCAAACACCAGAAGCGACAGCTACCCCAACCCCGACCATAGAATCCCTTAGAGCCAACAAAAATGAGCTAGAGGCCATGCGAACATCCATGCATATTCCAAAATCAGTTGCGATAACCCTGGAGGAACTGCATCTTGCAGAGTTCAATAGTTCGCGGAGCGAAATGTTGATAGTAATATGCCCCAAACTATTAATAAAATATGGTTTAGGGATAAAATACCTAGTGGACCCTCAGACAAGGAACTCTGCAGTTGTATTGAACCCAACTTTGACTAAGACAACCAGGGAAACTTTATGGACCAGCTTATCTCCCAAAAGGAAGGGGAAGGGTGTAAGAAAAGAAACCCCAAAGCCACACAGACAGATGCTCATGAACTTCATAATATGGAATGCTAGGGGAGCCAATAACCTTGAATTTAAAAGACACCGCACTGCCATAATAGGTCTGCACAAACCAGCAATGCTTGTTTTGCTTGAGACTAAAATGAATGAGCATAAACATATTGCTCAGCAACTAGGCTTTAACACTGTGATCCAGAGCACGGCTGTAGGAAACTCTGGGGGACTTTTCATTATGTGGACGGATGACCTTTTGAAGGTAGAAGACCTTTCCATCAACAACCAGGGCATACATGCCATTGTTAAGGTATGCAACTCCAACCACCAATGGTACTTTAGTGCTATTTATGCTAGTTAAATTTTCTCTAAAAGAAAGCTTCTTTGGGACCAACTTTATGCTTTCTCTAACACTATAAATGGCAATTGGTTAGTGGGAGGGGATTTTAATGAAGTTCTTAGAGCCACTGACAAGTTTAGGCGTAATAATATTAATGATAATAGGGTTAGCTGCCTTTGGAAATGCTTTAACCAATGTAAGCTTGTTCACTTAGGCTTTAAGGGTAGTAGATATACTTGGACTAACAAAAGATACAGTAATAGACAAGATCTTATCCTAGAAAGATTAGATAGATGTCTAGCTAATAATGAATGGCTACACCTTTTTGCTGATGCTACTGTTGCTCACCTCCCTAGAACTCACTCTAATCAATGCCCTTTACTCATTAAGCTCACCAACCCCCAGTTAAATCCTAGTGATAAACTCTTTATGTCACGATCCAAATTACGAATCATGCGAGCACCTACCTTATTGCTACTTGATAGGAGAACCATTGCCAACCAACCCCTTTATGAAGTTGTTTTGGAAGCAAATGTAACCAACGATAGTAAATAAAATGAAAATTATGAAGACATTCTTTATTTATTTAAAACAATTCAACCTTCCCAAGGATCTAGTATAGACATGTACAAGTGCTTCTAAACTGCAGAGAGCTAACACAATTAAAAAGACGCAGCTTCCGCCTTCCGAATGAGATGTACAGAAGCGGTAGAAAGATATCCGCCACTTTAACTAATGAAACCTTCAAGCAACAACCTGAAACAAATCTACACCCCAAAGGATGTAGCAAGAGTAGTATCAGTACACCACACGTAGTGGTAAGCATCATAGACCGACTAAGATTAGTTCACGCAACACGATATAAAATAAAACAGAATAAACATATGGGTACAATCGTAACACCTTTTTAAATCCTACCCATAATTTAACAATTCCGACATAAACATGCTCAAAACCCTTTACCATGTCAACGCAACAATCGAAAGTAAGGACCAACCGACAAACAAGCAGTTATAAACATGTGATACTATTTGATACATGGTACTTGATGAATTGATCATTGAGAGTGATCTGACAGTGTTACGATACATATGAAAAGGCACATTTGACCGGGGGTGAGGATGTGGCCTAGTTGTGAGCTCGTGGTTCGAGGTTCATTCCAAAAACGAGAGGTACTTTGATATAGCCGGCGTCCGAGGTTCGTTCCGGAGCGGAGGTTTGTGCTTAGGTCCGAGGAGTATTCCGGAATAAGTGGTACATGGACACCGTGGGTCCCCTGCAATTCATGACTACTGAGCAATGACATCAGTTAGCATGTGTGTACAGTTCGAGTGATTGGCCAGTGCATGGCATTGCATTGCATTACACATCATTACATTTTATTCTGCATTATTATATGCTCGTTTGTTTCTGATTTTGGTATGGATGTTGAATGCCTATTATGATATAAATATGACCATTGACTGAGTTAAATTGTGGATTAGTGACTCTACCTAGGGACGAAACTTGGACTTATGATTATCAGGTGAGATTATTGAAACTTGACAGACTTGTGGTTTAGAGGCTTCATCTTAGGCTGTGACTCTGTTATGAGAGGTTCTGTGACTTGGATTTGAGTATAAGTGTCTATCTGTTTATCTTGTTGATTTTATACTTATATGCGTGAACTAATCTTAGTCGGCCTATGATGCTTACCGGTACATACTGTTTGTACTGATATTACCTTGTTGCACCCTTTTTGAGTGCAGATTGTGTTCCAGATATTTCATCCAGATTACATCTCTAGCTTGAAGCTAGTTTGCTCGATCAGATCTGAGGGTGAGCTTCTATCCATGCCATGCCACCTGAAGATCTCTCTTTCTAGATGTCTATTTTTACTCCAGACATTCTTTGTTATTATATTTGAGATATACTTCATTCTTTAGACATTATTAGTTAGAGTCCTTGTACGATGACTTTCAGATTTTGGGGGTGTAATAGTTAAGACTTCCGCACTTATATTATCTATTAATTATGAATTGTTTTATTTATTTATTTATTCATTCACTGATCATTGATTGTTTTAGGTATAAATGATTAAAGAAATTAAAATTGGCTAATAATTAGTAGGTTAACGGGTAAGGGTTCGCCTACTAGTGATAATTAGGTGGGTACCCGCATGATCAGTAATTAGGGTCGTGACACATTTGCTCTTGTACTTGGGAGACCGGAAACCTGGGCTCTGATACCAACTGTCACTACCCAAATTATAGATCGTGCGGGAACCTACCTTATTGCTACCTGATAGGCGAACCCTTACCAACCAAAACTCTTTATAAAGTTGTTTTGGAAGCAAATGTAACCAACGATAGTAAATAAATTGAAAATTACGAAGACATTTTTTATTTATTTAAAACAATTCAACCTTCCCAATGATCTAGTCTAGACAGGTACAAGAGCTTCTAAATTACAGAGAGATAACACAATTAAAAAGACACAGCTTCTGCCTTCGGAATGAGATGTACAGAAGCTGTAGGAAGATATCCGCCACTTCAACTAATGAAACCTCAAGCAACAACCTGAAACATATCTCCACCCCAAAGGATGTAGGAAGAGTAGTATCTGTACACCACACTTACTGGTAAGCATCATAGGCCGACTAAGATTAGTTCCCGCAACACGATATAAAATAAAACAGAATAAACAGATGGGTACAATTGTAACACCTTTTTAAATCCTACCCATAATTTAACAATTCTGACATAAACGTGCTCAAAACCCTTTACCAAGTCAACGCAACAACCGAAAGTAAGGACCAACCGAAAATAAGCAGTTATATTCAAACAGACTCCTAGACCAGCAAACCCACATCAATTAAATAAGAACAGACATCAAGCCTCCGTACCAACCAATACTAAGTGGGACCT
This sequence comes from Lycium ferocissimum, assembly GCF_029784015.1. NCBI lineage: Eukaryota > Viridiplantae > Streptophyta > Magnoliopsida > Solanales > Solanaceae > Lycium > Lycium ferocissimum. Next base: position 814 of record NW_026721972.1, on the reverse strand, counting down.
CTAATCCTAACGGTTTTCCTCTATAATTTAATAGACTGGTAAGTTGACAATAGACATCACAGCACAACCGCACACATTAGACATTAGTCATTAATCACTTATCATAGACAAGTAAAACTAAGCAAACGTAATACAACCAACGACAGTATCTCAACCGTACTTCCAAACCTGAGCCATGCTAAATTGAATCACTCCAACATCACCTTCCTCTATTCGCCAACGGGACCATTAATTTACAATAAAACACAATAGCTCATACCCCAAATAATATCATCAATGGAAGTCAACCAACACAGGAATATGAGTAAGTTCTGTCGTCAACCAATCAACAAGAATAAAGTATGAGCCCATTGCAATGCAATGCAAGAATTATAATATCACATCTGTGTACACACATAGTAACTGGTAATGTTTTCCCAATTAGCCATGACCTACACGGGACCCATGGTGTCCATGTACCACTCGCTCGGGAACTGACCTCGGATCTCGAGCTCTTAACTAGGCCACATCCTCAACCCCTTTCAAATGTGCCCTTTGTATATATATATATATATATATATATATATATATATATTATATTTCTCATCATAATGTGTATCCCACCGTATTTCCAGTCCAAGTCAATATGAAATATGATCAGTCAACAATATCAATATCAAGATCACAAGGCATCATGCCACAACTCATCTCAAGACCCAAATAACTCAGCTCATTAATCACATGCATACGAAATCAGCTAAATAATGGCATGAATACTCTAATTAAGACACATGCAATTACAACACAATTCATCCCGCCCAATGGTACTACAAGA
>NW_026721971.1:0-7961 GCF_029784015.1 Lycium ferocissimum | reverse complement strand
TCCTTTAAATAAAGGGTAAGTACGTATACAATTTTTAAAAAATTATTAGGAGAAATGAATGGGCTTCGTTATCTTATGCTATTCCTAATGCTCTTATCATGTTATTATCCACGCCTTACATACTCGCATTGCTCGCATCGTCGTCCGTTTCTTTGGATGTCAGGTTCATGCCCATGTGCAGATGAGGCGACTCGCATTCATAGGAGCTTCTAGCGTACTTTGAGGGCACTTTATTGTTCCGTAGGTGCCATTGATTTATTATTTTGTGTACATATATGTTTTGGGCACGACGGGGTTCCGTCCTTCCATATGTCTAGTACTGAGTAGAGGCCGTAGATACGCATACGTAGGTAGTATGGTCTCACGATGTCCTTATCATATGTATATTATTTTGATAACTGAAGGGCTTATGCATATAAAAGTAAGTATGTTTCAAGATGAAAAATGGTTTTCCTATGATTTGAGTATAAGATTAATGAATGAATGCTTGATGTGTAAGGATGGTAAAGGTATTTAAAGCGTGGTGGTTAGCTCCCGGAAAGAAGCGTCATGGCCCCTAGTCAGGTCGTGACATAAAAGGTTAGTTTTCATGTCTATCTTCATATTATTGAGAATTTTTAGTTGTAATCAACTTGTTTGAGGGAAAGAAAGCATGAGAGGAAGTTCAAACGCGGGTTTGATGATGTTATGAGTACTAAATTGACTTGAGTTGTAATGGTTGGAGTACTTATATCTTGCTGTGAATAGTAATAATTGTTAGAGCCCGTACTTTGTACGTTCGTATATTTCGAGGTAGTCGTGGAATGTTGAGGGCAAGATCATTTTTCAAAAATTATTTTAAGATACAAGTTGGTTATGAATATTGTTCATGAATATTATAGTATGGAAATATTGAGAAAGTCCATGGACAAGAAGGAAAATTTGCAAAAATGGTTCAGGGTAATATTGAGAAAGGCTAGGGGTGAAATGGTAATTTTCAATAAAGGTTCAAGAAAATTTCTTGAAGGGCTAAAGTGTATAAAAGACACTTGGTCTTCTTTGACCATGTGAGAAAAATTCAAGAAAAAAAAAGAAGAAAGTTCTAGAAAATAAAAGGAAGAGAAAAAGAAAAAGAAAATTCTAGAAAATGGAGAGAAGGGCATGTGCCCCTCACATGCTCATAAGGGATATATAAATATATGTGTGTGGTCATCTTTTAATTTAATAGAGTGGAAGAGAAAGAGAGAACAAACAAAAGAAAGAAAGAAAAAAAGAAGAAAAAAAGAAGAAGGAGAATTCGGCCAAACAAGGCCAAGAGAGAGTGAAGGAGAAAAATAATTTTCTTCAAGTATTCCTACCAATTGGAGGGTACTTTATGACATGGAAGAGTTGTTGGAACAAGTGGAACCCATATTCTTGCAAAGTTACAATTCTAGCCAAGTGAGGAATCAAAGGAAAAGGTAAGGTTTCATTTTTTTTAGTATGTTGTGGATGGTTTGTATATGTTGTAGGTTGAAGAAATGGATGAAATATATGAAAATATGTGTGTTGTACGATGGCCGAATATATGTGTGGTGTTGGATTGAGGTGATGAATTAATATTGATGAAAATTTGATTGTTGAGTCAGGATGCAGAAGTTGTAGCCGTGTATTGTGTTGCATGAGTTGGTGTGAGTGTGTGTTGTGTGCATGGGAGAATGAGTTGATTTTATGTAGCATATTGTTGTTGAAATGTATAGAGATGGATGGAAATGCATGAAAATGTATAAGAAGTTGTTGTAACCGAATGGTAGGTGATTTGGTAAGTTATGGTAAAGTGATGTTATTTGACATTCTAGTTGTTGTCAATATGGATCATGTAATGGAATGAAGGTTGTTGTCGAAGTTAATACATATGAATGATCATGAAATGTATGGTTGTTGTTGAAGTTAAAGGTTTCGGATAAAGTGGCATGTTGATCGAGTGTTGGAATATTATGTGAATTGAATTGAATTGAATTAGATTGAATTGAACATTGAAGTGTTGCTAGAATCATTGTTGATATTGTTGGCCGGGTTGAATTCCCGGATTGTTGTTGATGATTTGGGCCTTATAAGACTCTTGGATGGTGTATTTGCTGTGAGATGCTGCCGAAATTTCTGCAGATCATATGAATTTATTTGAAAAATCAAGACAAGTGTGATTAGTGATGAATCTAATAGTTGCATCAATTTTCTTGAATGTAGAATAGCGGTAGCGAGCTTGGACAATTAAGCGTAGCTAGTTGGCCTTATGGCTGTATGTTAAGGCTCAGTCCCTCTTCTTTTCTATGGCATGATTCATATGTATATCGTGTTAAATGTTTCCATAAGGATTTCATTTTCAAAAGCTAGGAAGTATGGTTTTAAAACATGATTTCCTTCCTAAAAGTTTACAAATGTTTTCCAAAAATATTCATTTTTCTCCAAACCAAGTTTTGTGATTTTGAAAGTTTTATGACCAAATGACGAATACGATTTTATAATGAAAATTACGATGTCGAACGTGAGTAAATGTCTATGATGACTATGTCGAGGATATGTTCCTACCAGAATATGACAATATGAAAATGTTAAGCTATTTCTTGATTTCTTCCCTCTATCTATGGATAATGACTAATTTAAAGATTCCAATTATACGAACGATGTCTTATGATCCTGTTTTATGTTTCCTCACGATGTTACATTCTCCATTGATAGTCTCGCCTTATATTAATAGTCCCTTCATGCGAGACAAAGTCATGATGATTATTCCATAATGTAATCGGAGGTTTCCGACCTTACGTCACTCCGATAAAGTTAAAGCTTTTGGTTGGGCTCTTATGCATGCTTAAGTTATGATAGTTACACCGTACCTAGATGTCACACCCTAATTTCCGATAGGGCATGATGGGCACCCGACCCTTACTTAGGACCGAGCGAACCCGCGTTGCACTCGGATACACACAATCATGCGTCGGGCCCGCAAAACATGTCAAAATGCGTAAGGAAATTTTTTTTTCAGAAAAACAAACATGCCTTTCATCTTTTTCAAATCAAATAAAACCGCAATAGTATAAAATCTATAATATAAGGCACAACAAGATTCTCGTTATATAGCCGCTTGCCAAACACACTAGCCGTAATGCATATAAACACACCGCGTTTACATAGCCGCTTACAAAACAGACTCCGACATATCATACACTCGACACTCGTCCGCAAAGTCTCTACTAACATCTCGTATACCATACAAGCACTCGGACTCGGGCAAGATTCCGAAGAAAATGGAACATCTTCTCGCTAACATCACCGACTCATCCGTGGGTACCGCGTGGTACGAAACGAGCCCCCGAAGAAAGGGGGTCAAGACGAATATGCATCGAGTATGTAAAGCATAGCATACAGAAAATGAAATCATAACCGAGGTCGTGGTATTTAGTGAGTATCAAAAAACCCAAATACCAAAGTACTTACATCCGACACAATGTATCATATACTTACTCATACCGAACGCATCATAATCCGTCATATATGAAATAACATTAACCGCATGGATTTGCCTAGACCAATGTGGGATTTGGTCATCATTGGGTTTGCCCCACCATCGGTGAACAAACTCATCATATCATCATACATCATCACATATCAAATGCGGTCCATAGACCCGGCGACGTAACGTGGTCGCCACCCTATCCGGCGCCACAACACAAGACAACAATTCTAAGTTTCAAATCTCCGTATCCCGAACATAACACACCATCACAACATATCATAAGCCATATCACAAACATAACTCCATAAACGAAACCCGGCCCTATGGCGAGGTCTCGGAACCGTAACACAAGATAACACCGTAGTATATCATAGTGCGCACGATCATATACCGGCCCGGATCCGTGAAAGAGGTAACACGAACGCACGAAAGGCATCGTAAGTAACCACACGCATATCGACATCATTACGTACTCAACCGAATGATCAAAACGAACCCTCTTTTGAAAATCCAAAACCATAGTCAAATCAAGTTTTCTCCCGAATCTCGTCGGGACATATCAAACCGAACTCAAACCGTTGTTACGTATCAAAATCATGGGCATAAAATCCTTATTCCAACTCGACAACTAAATAAATAATCATGCTTGGGATCGGAAAAGTGGTCGTATTAAATCCCTTCTTAAAAAAAATAGGTCATTTAAAACCAACGTAGAAGAGTCGCGGGACCCACGGACGAGCGTCAACCCAATCCGGGCCCGCCTATAAAAATTTAAGTCCTTACTCGTCATGAAATCATTTGCGAAGAAATCAAAGCGATCCGAGCTCTCTCTTGAAAGCGCGCGTCGTTCGTAGTTTCGAAATCGTTTAGGAACACATTTCTTTTGAAAACAAAACTCTTTGAAACAAAACTCTTTTTAAAATATAACTCTTTTGCAACATTAGAAATTTAATCATACAAAAGACGTATGATCATAACTCGACCGCATTAAGGACACGAATATCAAGAAACATATAAAAACGCTACGCATTTCAAACTCAATCATATCCAAGACATACGGACCATACTAAGGATGCCAACATCAAAGCAAATACGAATCACAAACCTACTCGAATTTACGAATGGAGTTACCCCATAAGGCACAAATCATGTCATACCTTAACTTGCCTAAGACATGCCAAAAGAAAAGAAGGGTAAGCTTCACATACCTTACTTGCTTCCTAAGCTAATCCAAACGTAAGTCTCGTCTTCTCCAAAATCTACAACAACAAGAATAGGCATCGAACATTAGCCATAAGCGTCGAAGAATTCAATTCCAAACCACTACTTTTTCTACGTAATTTCAAAAGACTTCTATAACTGACGCCCGAGAATTTAACCTGCCAAATCTTCAACAACAATACCAACAACATCAATAAGTAATTTCAAACGCATTCTAACACCATTTCCACATACTTCGACAACATTCCAATTATATTCAACTTAACTACATATTTCCAAACTAATATCAACGATCGCATATTCGAATAACAATTCAAACCTTCAAACACAAATCAATAACATTTCCCACAATCCACAAAATTGTTCAAAACAACCCAACCAAAACATAAGGCAATCCAAACCTTCCAAGTCCAAGGAAATATCAACAACGCATTTCTTTTCTTCCAACTTCTACAATTTATTCAAAATATATTCCAACATTAGTAGCTCCTTTTTACATAATCCAACAATATTTCATTTATATTCAATTCACAATTGTTCACACATTCAAATACTAATCCGAAACCATTCAACAATATTCAAGAGCACTTCAACAACCCGCACTATATCCCAAACAACCCACCCAACATACGCACTACCCAAATTCTTTCAAGTCCAACAAGAATAATTATAACACATTTTCTTTCTTCCAAATTCATAAACTACACCAACATTCTACATATTAGCAACATTATCCCTACAATTATAAGAAACCATACTAATGTCATATTAACTTCTTCCATAATCCGCAAATGATTACAAACTTTATTTCAAACCATTAAATCTCCATTTAACAACATAAAATCCACAACACAACAACAATCAAAATGCTACATACAATCACTTCTATACCACACCACTTCCATTCGCCAACACCCCTATACTTACATATTTCATAAATTTCATTCATTCCCCACTCTACAACATATACAAGCATCCATAATATATGAAAAGAAATACAAATTCTACCTTTTTCCTCAATTTTCCACTTGGACACCAAAAGAGGCTTGCTTGCTTCAATAATTATACCGCGTTGAAGAGGGTCTTTAAATTAGTAGGAATCCTAGAGGAATCAATTTTTTTGAATCAAAGATTGAAGGCTAAATTTTTTTCTTCTCAATTCTTTTTTTTTTTCCACAAGAAGATGATGACCCCTTTGTGGCGAATTTTTCTCGAAACTTTTGGAACCCTTTGCTGAAAAATGAAGTTTTTTGTCCCTTAAAACGGACTCGCCGAAGTCGTTTTATCGTAGCTACGCACCAGAGCAGTACTGTAGCGGTACTGTAGCGGTGCCGCGGGAATACTGTTTCTGCGTCGATACCAGTTTGTAACGTCTATAATTTACTCCGATGTCCTATCAATGAACGGTTGGTTGCATTACAAACTAGACTCGACGAACTTCATTTTAGGACTTTGAACCACCTTAAAACTCCACATATACTATGAGATATGCGCCTTCAAAGTTGACTAAAATCCGTCCCGTTTCTCAAATTTTCGTCGAACTTATTTTCTTCAATTTGCTCAATCCCGAAATATTCCGAAATTCTCCATACATGATATTTATCACTTATTACACTAATAATGGCCATGTTCCCGTGTTTCAAAATATTCTTTCCCGATTACGACTTACGAGATCATAATTCACCCTTTTTCTTTGTTGTTACGTACTTTCCATGGCTTGTGCCTTTCAAAACATCTCATTACTACGATGAGGTACATGTCAAACTCATGCTCTGAAAACGCGGGGTATAACACTAGAGGGCCGGGCATGTCACCGCTAAGGCGGGCTGCTATGTTTACACCGAGCCTAGAGGGCCGGGCATGATCACCCACTAGCGAAGCGGTATGAGATGATTACCCCCGAACGCGGGAGGCCCGACGCGTCAATGATGTTATGTGATTCAGACAAAGCAGGATGCATATAAGAGTAACAAGAAGTACGCATAACTCCCCTCCTTAAGAGGCACTCTGCCAGATGTGTACGACTTTTTACAAAGACATGATATGTTCTGGGATCCCATTCTCCCGTTATCACTCATGAGTACGCTTTTACTATGTTGCTACTCATAGCTATATCTCCTATTATGTTACTATTCATGTTTTACATACTCGCATAATGCATCGACCCATCTTCTTCGGGGCTGCGTTTCATGCCGCGGGGGCAGTACACCTGCATGATCGTAAACCATTATAGAAGATGTTCCAATGAGTTGGTATCTCCATTTGCTCGGAGAGTCACGGTCAAGAGTCCTATGCTATGATGTCATGTTCGATAGAGACTTTGCGTACAAGAGTCGGGTATAGAGTGTCAATGTAGCAACCGCCTCCACCCGAGGTGTCATTCGTGTTACGTTATAGAGTCTATGTGGTTACAAACTTTTTTAAGAGCTTTGCTATGTCTTCCATTTTAGCGATGTAAGAATCTAAAGAGATTAGATATGTAATAAGAGATAGCGGGTTCGGCTCGGCCCGAATGCGGGTCGGGTGCCATCACACCCTAGTAAGATCTGAAAGGTGACAGTAATGATGATGAAGAAGTGTGGTACGAGTCTAGATAGAGTTGTGTTAAAATTATTGTTGTGTGTCGATTATGAAAAGGAATTTTGGGCATTAAATGAAGTCTCTTGGTTATGGAAGTGATGATAATGTTATTGTTGATTGGGAGCTATTTTATGATATAGTGAAAGTCAGTAAAATAGAGGAAATGCTGCCCAAATTTTGTTAATTCGTTAATTACGCTAGTTGGAACTTAAGTAGTGTCTTCCAGACCTAACCTTAGTGTAACTCCTCTTGAATGTAGACTTTGCGAGCTTGGAAGGAGAATGCCAAGTGATTGAGGAGACGTTAAGGTATGTTAAGGATGTCGCTTCTTTCATTTTGGTATGATCTTATGATATGAACCAATCAGCGAGTAAACGAGCTTCCATATTACTCTACTCTTAGAAGTACTAGGAATACTTCCGTTTTGTTGTTCCTATACCCCGCTATAATTGTTCCTTTTGTTCATGGGTCACTGATGATGTTAGCTCAAAAGATGTTCATCGGAGGTAGTATGACCTTATGTCACTTCGAGAGTTCTACGCATTCATTTTGTTAATGCATTGTATTCAATTATATATATGCACATTGACCTATGATCAGAAGGCGTTATATACGCGTATATTATATGTATATGAGGTATGGGGAAAGGGATAGGCGTTTTATACGCATTACCACCGATTGGGGGTGC
>NW_026721970.1:0-8165 GCF_029784015.1 Lycium ferocissimum | reverse complement strand
TTAAAAAAAAAAACACAAAATCTTACCTTTTTCTTGAATTTTCAACTTTCCGCCAACGGAGTTCTCTCTCCAAACCAATTATGCTACGTCGAAGAGCGTCTTGAGCTCGTTAAGAATTCGCGAAGAACAAGATTTTTGAGTCAAGACTGAAGGCTTGGAAATTTTCTTTTCTTTTTTTTTTTTTTTTCTTGGAGCCGTGAGCTCTCTCTCTTTTTCTTGATTTCTTGATTTCATGAAACTTCCAAAGGATGAACACATATGTATATGTCATCCTCTCCAATTAAAGATCACGACCTCACACTACATGGCTTTGGCCATTTTTTTCAAGGCCTTGGCCGGCCACCCCATGTATTTGGGCCAATTTTTCTTTTTTTTTAGCCCAATTAGCTAAGAATCGTATTTGCAAATTCCTAAACAAATTTCAAGATTCCACTTTTGCCTTGCCCTCTCCAATGTTCTCGTGTCAACACTTTCCATAAGTATCAACATACACTTCACATACTTCCATAAGCAACATTCACATATTAGAAAGAAATCCAAACATGACCTTATTCCTTATAAGTCAAGGTTATTTCCAAATTTTCAAATACGCAAAAATGCCGGATGTAACAAACCATATACACATAAATCATCTCTACAGACTCAATGGAGTAATCAAAACAAACTCTCTTTTTAAAACCAAGTTAATTGTTGATCAAGTTTCCCCGAACGTCACTCGGGAAGATATCAAACAGAACTTTTAGAAACTCGTAAGTACGTATCAGGATCATATGCACATACATCATTATGACATTACTGATTCAATGGAATAATCAAAGCGAACTGTTATTTCAAAACCAAGACAATAGTCAAATCAGGTTTTCTTCCGAATATCACTCGGGAACATATCAAACCGAACTTCAGAAACCATAGTCACGTATCAAAATCACATACATAAAATTCTTATTTCAGACTCAACAGATAAATAAGTAATCATACTTGGGCTTTAAAGATAGTCATATTGAATTCTTTCAAAAGCCATCGAACTATAATAAAAAAAAGGTCGCGGACCCACGACGCAGGCCAACCCAATCCGGCCCGCCATGAAAAATTAAAGTCATCATACGTTATAAGATCACTTGCGAACATATCAAAGCCATCCGTTCGTCCGTGAAAGTTACGGATGTTCGTAGTTACAAAACTCTTTTGAAAACAAAACTTTTCATACAACATTCAAAACCGACCATACAAGACACACATAAACCATACTGACCATATGAAGGTGCCAACATCAAGAAGCAAATAAGCATCGTAAACATGCTCGGATTTTACGAATAGAATTTCCCCCGAAGCTCATAATACATCATAGCTTAGCCATATCTAAGACATGCCAAAAGAAGGAAAGGTAAGCTTTACATACCTCGTCCGCTTCCTAAGCTAATCCAAACGTAAGTCTCGGGCTCTCCAAGAGCTAAAATAACGTCATTAAGTACCAAACATTAGCTAAAGGCATTTAGGAACCCGATTCCAAGTGAACACCAAATTTCACAGAAATTTGGGCAACATTTCCCTTATAAGTTCAACAACCCCGAGAATTCAACTCGGCCAATATTATCAACAACAATACCAACAACCATTCTAACAACATCAACAATCATTTCAAAACGCATTCTAACATTAAATACTCCTTTCTACACAATCCGACAACATTCCAATGCATTCAATTCGACCACTTGCATTCAAAGCAATATTAACGCTCATACGTTCAATTACTAATCCGAAACCATTCAAACAATATTCAAGAACACTTTAACCAATTCCGACATAATATTTCAAACAATCCAAACCATATACTACTTTACCCGAAACCTCTTCCAACTCCACAAGAACACATTCTCCTCCTTCCAAATTCATAACTATATCAACAACCACGTATTACAATACCATTCATGTAAATGCAAGAAACTATATTATCAATATACTAACTTTTTCATTAACTCACAAACGGTCCCAACTTCAACTTGTATCATCTACTACTTTCATTTTCATCACATAATCCACAACACAACAACCAAATTACACTAAATAGTATTAGTTCTTTCTCTATTCCTACACCACACTACATACACACACACACACACAACACACCATGCTTTCATGAATTTCATTCATTTCACACTCCACAACATACACAAACCATGCATAACATATGAAAATAAAGATTAAATCTCACCTTCTTCACACTTCTTCTTCATTCGGTTGTGGTGTGTTTAGTGAAAACAAAGGCTTTGCTTGCTCCAACAACCACTCCATGTTGTAGAGGACCTCCAATTAAAAGAGGAAAGCTAGAAGAAAATAATTTTTTGATCACTATTTTTGGCCTCCAATTTTTCATCTCCATGGCCGAATAGTCCCCTATTTTTTTCTCCAAGGTTCTACAAAATTCTAAGGAGATGATAAATGATGAAGATGACTTAGTTTGTCATCTTTTATCACATATAAATTGCATCCAAGTGGCCCATGGCCCACACCCCACACATGGCCACATACGGCCATTTTCATGAAATATTAAGTTTCAAAATTTCACTTCTAGCCCTTAATTTTCATGAAGTGCTCAACTTTTTCATAATTCACTTTTAACCCTAAATTTTTCTTATTCCAATTTTATCTTTAATATTTCATACCAATAAAAAAGATTTAATATGCAACTTATGCACTTTTAACAAAAAATCGAAGAAATTACAACCTTGTCCTTAACTTATCATGATTAACTCGGATTATCCCAAGGTACAAAATACGGGATATAACAAAAATCCTCATTTCAGACTCAACAGATAAATAAGTAATCATGCTCGGGGGTCAGGATGATAAACATATTAAGTTCTCTCAAAAAGCCGTTCGAACTATACAAAGAAAGTCGCGGGACCCATGGACGAGTGTCAACCCAATCCGAGCCCGCCTATGAAAGACATAGTCATTATATGCTACGGGATCTCCTACAGGCATATCGAGGCGATCCGATTCTATCTACGAATGTTACGGCCATTTTTAGACGTAGAATCTTTTAAAATCAAAAATTCCTTTTTGCACATTGAAATCCAAACATACAAAAGACATAAAGACCATAGCTCAATAAATTAAGAGTGGACATCAAGAAGTGAATAAGGATCGTAGACATACTTTGGACGCAAGAAGTTACCCTGGTGGATCATATCATAGCCTACTTACAAATAGACATGCCAAAAGAAAGAAGGGTTAAGCTTTTACATACTCGTCAGCCTTCCCAAGCTAATCCACTTACGTCTTCTGGCTTCACAATCTACAATAATGTCATTAGGCATCAACCATTAGTCATAAACACCGAAGAACTCAATTCCAAGCCATCACTTATTTACGTAAATTTAAAGATTTCCCCTATAGTTCATCAACCCCGAGAATTCAACTCGCTAAATCTTTAACAACAATACCAACAACCATATAAACGACATCAATAATTGATTTCAAATGCATTCTAACATTAATAGCTCCTTTCTACATAATTCGACGACATTCAATTATAGTCAAATCAACTACATACTTCCAAGCTAATATCGATGCTCGCATATTCAAAGACTAACCCAAGGTCATTCAAACAAGATTTGAGAACGTTTCGGACAATCCACAAAATTATTCAAATCAGCCCACACTCATAGTTAATTACGAAATTAAAACCTTCCAAGTTCAAGAAAACAACAACGACACATATCTTTCTTCCGAATTCACAAACTATATCAATAACCCCATATCACAATATCATCCATGTAAATACAGGAGACTATATTACTAATGTGCTAACTTCTATATTAGCTCACAAACGATTCTAACTTCCACTCGTATCATCCAACACCTGCATTTTCATTACACAATTCTACAACAACATCGACCAAGACACTAAATGAATTTAATTCACCATTTCTACACAACATAACCTACACACGGCCAAGACAACACACACGGCCCAACAACAACCACACTTCAATTTGAATTATCAAACGTTCATTTACATCATAGAATCCATAACACAACTGTTATATCCGGTACTTGGAAACGTTGGGACAATTCGGTTAACTATGATAAGTTAGGGGTAAGACCATTCCGGATACGAAGTCGAGACGTTTGACCTTTGATTTTGTCGTAAAACCTATGTGTGCATGAGTTTGTTGGGCACGGAACATTTAGGAAAATTTGGGAGCAAAGATGGAATATTTGGAAGTTGCCAATTATTGAAAAAAAAAGGGGCGTGGCCGGCCACCGTTGGGCCATGGCCACATGGTTGGCTATTACTTGTAATAAAAGGATGACTTAGGGGACCATTTTCATCATCTTCATCACCTAGAAAAATCAAGAACCTTGGAGAAGAACAATAGCAACAACCATTCGGCCATCTCCTTCAAATTTCAAGTGCAAGATTTAGCCATCAAAAAAATTATTTCTTCAAGCAAATTTACTAAGTGGAAGGTGCTCTTTAACGTGGGAGTGTTGTTGGATGCAATAGGTCACTCGTTTTCATTATCCACCACCTTAGCCGAGTTGTGAAATTGTTAAGAAAGGTAAGTTCTAGTCTTGTTTTATGAGTTATGAAAGGTTTATGTGTGTTGTAGTATATTAATATGGATGAAATTTATGAAATAGGCCATGTTGAAGTTGGGTCGTGTATATGGTGTTTGGCCGTGTGTATGTGTTTCGTGTGTCTATTGATGAACTAAGTTCTATGTAGCATGTTTGGTTATGGTAGTGTGTTGAAATGAATAAAATCATGAAGTGTGTATGTGGTGTGTTGGCCGAATATGGCCTCTCATGTGTGGCAACGAATGGATCAATTTTCTTAGAGTTATGGTTGTTATTGTTATGTGGATTCTATGTTGAAATGAGAGTTTAATGATTCAAGTTGGTATTGTAATTACATGTGGCTGATTTGGAAGGTTGTGTGCATTTAGTGAAATTTTTATATTTATGGAAATGACATGGTTAGAGTGTGGATTGTTGGTGCAAATCATGATTTGAAATCGAGGAATGTGTTATAGTTGAGGTTCTCGGGTTTGGGGACAATTTCGGGTGAATTGGAGCATTTGTTGGATTGTTGGAAATATTGTGTGAATTGTTTAAAGAGTTCTTGAATATTGTTTGAATGGTTTCGGATTGGTAATTGAATATGTGTTAGTTTGATTACATGTTGGTTTGTATGTATGTAGTTGTGAGCGATATAATTGGTATGTTGTCGAATGTGTGGAGAAGAATTTTTAATGTTCGAATGCGTTTCGAATTGATTGTGGATATTGTCAGAATGATCGATGGTGTGTTGTGTTGTTGAATTTGGCCGAGTTGAATTCTCGGGGTTGTGCATTTACAGGGGAAATGCTGCCCAAATTTCCGTAGAATTATGTGTTAGTTTGGAAATGAACTCCTAAATGCTTATGGTTGACGTTGGTATTTATCGATGTTATGTAGATCTTGGGGAGTCCGAGATATAGGTTTGATTTGGATTAGCTTGGTGTGCGAGCGAGGTATGTAAAGCTCAACTCTTCTTCTTTTGGCATGCCTTAGTTCCAAGTAGGCTATGACACGAGCCTCGGGGAAATTCTATTCTCGCAATCCGAGCATGTCTATGATTCGTATTTGTCTTTTGGTATTCGTATGTTTGATGTGAGAAAATATTGGCCCCGATGTCTTCGGAATAATTGATTTTTAAAGTTGCATAAAAGTTTGGTTTTCAAAAGAGTTTTATTCTTAAACGATGTTGAAACTACGAACTGCCGTAACTTTCACAGAAAGGCTCGGATTGCCTCGATATGTTCGTGGGAGGTTGTATGGCGTATGATGAGTATGTTTTTTTCATAGGCGAGGCCCGCCGGGTCGACACCCGTCCGTGGGTCCCGCGACTTTCTTATACAATTCCGATGACTTTTGAGAGAGTTTGGTACGACTATTATCCCGACTTCGAGTATGGTTATTTTACTTATCTTTTGAGTTTATGATAATGATTTTATGCATATGGTTACTCACGACTCGCTCGTGCGTTCGTTGTTACATCTTTCACCCATCCCGGGCCGGTTACGTGTTGTCGCGCGCACTACGATATACTCCGGTGTTATGTTGTGTTATGGTTCGCCGAGCCCTCGCCATGTGGCCGGGTTCCGCTTATATTCGGGTGTTGCGTCGTGATTTGGCGTTATGATGTGCGCGATGTGTGACTTCGGGATATGGAGATTTGAAACCTTCGGTGTTATGTCGTGCTATGGCGCCATCGACGGCGGCGACCATATTTTCTCGTGCCCTATGCATGATTTGTATTTTTGAAAATAAACATTTGGCATTTTGGAAATGTACTTACTTTCGAACATTTCGTTTCGAGCGTGACTCGTATTTGTTTATCGTATCTTCTCG
The DNA here is from genome assembly GCF_029784015.1 of Lycium ferocissimum. NCBI lineage: Eukaryota > Viridiplantae > Streptophyta > Magnoliopsida > Solanales > Solanaceae > Lycium > Lycium ferocissimum. The sequence continues at coordinate 1,763 of NW_026721970.1, read as the reverse complement.
CTTTGCATACTCGCACATATTTCGCATCGACCCCCTTTCTGGGTCGCGTTTCATGCCCGTGCACAGCACGTACGCACGCTCTGATCCGCCGCCTAGGGACACCTTTTCTCGCTGTTTGGAGTGCTCCCCTCATTCCGAGCCATTTTGGTATATACTCATTCGTTGCATACGTGTGTGTGTTCTCGTGCACGGCGGGGCCCCGCCCGTCATATGATTCTCATTGGTCCGTTTAGATGTCCGTAGACGTATATGTGGGTTGTGTGCCTATTCTGTACGGTGTGTTTGTATATTATATGATTTGGGCGATCCCACGCGCCACCTGGCAGCCCCTTGTCGGCTTGCATTTGTATATATATATATTTGATAGCATGGGTTTATGATATGTGTATGTGTGTTTGAGACAAGATTTGATATTTGTATACGTATAAGCCACCGTGGATATCCGGATTTGATTTAGTGTGTTCGTGCCCAACTCGGCACTAGTCACTACTACGGGGTGGGTCGTGACAATAACAATCAAAACATACCAAATAAAATTAGTTCTTCACTTCCCACACTACATATACACGGCCACACACACAACACCATATTTTCAGAACTTCATTCATTTCCACATTCCACAACATGCACAAACCATGCATAACACATAAAAACGAGGATTAAATCTTACCTTCTTCATTCACTTCTTCACTTGGCCAGAGTTGGCAATGATATTACAACGAGCGATTGTCTTGTTCCAACAACTACTCCACGTTGACGAGGACCTTCCAATTGGTATGAAAACTAGAAGAAATTATTTAACATTCGATGAAAATGTTCCATATTCGGGAAGAATGGCCGAATGGTTTCTCCCTCTCTTTCTCCATGCTTCTTGAAATTTCTAAGGGGGAGAATGTGTTGAAGATGACTAATTGTCATCTTATACCCACATATATATTTCATCCATGTGGCCTATGGCCCACACCATGTGGCCGGCCACATGGCCTTTAATTACATGAAATGGCCAACATTTCTATAATTAACTTTTAGCCGCAAATTTTCATAAAATGTCTAACTTTCCATGCCAATAATACTTACAAGTAACTTGTGAACTAAAACGAAATCGGAAAATAATCTTGTCCTTAACTCGCCACAATTAACTCGGAATATCCCAACGTACAAAATATGGGATATAACATGGCCGTATAAAAAGTATGGATCGTATGTCCAACCGTAGATCCATCCCAGCAAGTCATATTTCACCGGACCAAATATACGGCTCAACATACGGTCCGTGAAAACATACGACCGTATGTTGGTCCGTATATCTTGGTCGGGCTGGGAAGTTGATTTTATATAAGGGACCCCTTCTTATTTCATTTTCATTTCATCTTCCACCTCCACACTTCAAGAAACCTCTAGAACATTTCCATACACTTCAATCACAAAGAACACAAGATAAATCAAAGATCAACAACAAGAAATCAAGTAGAATCAAGTGAGAAACCCATTAAAAGTCATTCAAGTCAAGAAAACCCAAGAGAGATGAAATAGGCTTTGGGTGAAAGGTATGTCACGGCCCAACCCCTAGGCCGTGACTGCGTCTCGAGTCACACCCACACGCGCTCACCAACCGCATTCTGACAGCAAACGACTCGCACATGCATCGCATCGACGTGGCTCCAACCGCGAAAAAACAATATAGCACCGGGGGTCAAAAAATACAAAAAGACAAAAATACATACACGAAAAGACGCACTCGAGGGGCCCCCCAAATACAACTC
>NW_026721969.1:0-15838 GCF_029784015.1 Lycium ferocissimum | reverse complement strand
AGCATCTCCAAACATATACAATTTAATTCAATAACATTTCATTCACCTTCAAATAAACTACGCCCATTCAAACTCACATTATTGATCGTTCGTTCAATATTATTCCGAGGCCTTTCAAACACGATTTAAGAACACTCCAAGCAATACATACGATTTTCAAAACAACCTAAACCATATGCTACTTCACCCGAATTCCTTCAACTACACTAGGACATCAATAACACATTTTCTTTTTTTTCCAACTCATAATCCATATCGACAATCCCATACGTTTACAACATTACTTTCATAAACTCAAGAAAGAATATTAAAATTACATTACTTCCAAATCAGCCCCTATGCACGGCTCAACAACAATATGCATAACTTCATAAATTTTCATTCATTTTCTACACTCTACAACAACTCATAGACATGCTAAATTCACTTAATCCATTATCCCTACACATCACCCCAACACATACGGCCACATACCATATCCATATTTTCATGATTTTCTTCACTTCTACATCTTACAACATGCATAAACTCCTATGAAACATGCAAAGAAAATTGAACCTCACCTTGTTCCATTGAACTTCCCCTCGGCTAGGCTTGAGGAATTTCAACAACGAATGGTTTTCTACTTCCATCAACCACTCCATGTCGTAGAGAACCTTCCAATTAGTAGGGAAACATGAGGAGAAAAATTTTCCATGATCACCATCAAAGGGCTGTTCGGCCATGCCCCTTGGCCGAACCCTCTCCCTCTTTTTTTTTTTCATCTTTCTTTTGTTCTCTTTCTCTTCTTGAATTTTCTTGAATTCCAAAGTGATGACCAACACATATATATATATACATAAGTGGCACATGACCATGCACATGCCTCTTCTTCTTCCAAATTTTTCTAGAATTTTCTTCTTTTTTTTCCAAATTAAAAGATGACTAATTTAGTTGGGCTTGGTCATCTTTGGTCCATAATCCAAATTGGGCTTAGTCATGCTTGCCCATTTACACATATATTTAGCCCACAAATATATAATATACACTTGTGCCATTTCATGAAATTATTTCCCCCACTTTTAGCCTCCAAATCTTTCTTATTCCAAATTTACCCTTAACGCTCCATTCCAATACAAAGGATGAATAAACAACTTACGCATTCTAAGAAAAATTTTAACCTTGTCCTTAACTTCCCGACATTAACCTCGAATACTCAAATGTGCAAAAATGCGAGGTGTAACGATGAATGGTTCGCGAGATCCACCGCTAGCTAGTCTTGGAGTCCGCTTGGCCGATTGGGAGATATTGGGATTTTTCGAGGAATTGCTGAATCCCTCTATTACGGAGGAGATTAAGAGGCGTCGATGAGGATCCTAATCGACACGCATAGAGATACGGCCAAGTCCGCAAAGGAGAAGACCCCCGTTCGAGATTACACCATCTATGGAGTACTATTTATATATGCTTATGCATCATGATATTGCGGGGCGGGCGACAGGTTATGGGCGAGGCGCATCATGCCCGTTATTGATCGTTCACCCAGGGTCGACGAAGATGTATCTTGACCTCAGATGCTTATACTGGTGGGATGGTATGAAAAGGGACATAACAGAGTTTGTCGCTTGGTGCCCAAATTGTCAGCAGGTTAAGATTGAACATCAGAAGCCCGGTGGATTATTACAGGAGATAGAGATTTCGACGTGGAAGTGGGAAATAATTAATATGGACTTCATTACAGGCTTACCTCGCACTCCACGGAGGTATGATTCCATATGGGTTATTGTTGATAGGATGACAAAATCAGCCCACTTCCTTCCAGTCAGGACTACCTATTCAGCTGAGGACTATGCCAGGCTATATATTAAGGAGATAGTGAGACTTCACGGAGTTCCCATATCTATCATTTCTGACAGAGGTGCCCAGTTTATAGCTAATTTCTGGAGATCATTTCAGGAAGGATTGGGGACACAGGTGAGTCTCGGTAAAGATTTCATCCTCGGTCGGCGGACGGCCGAGAGCACTATTCAGACGCTGAAAGATATGTTGCGGGCCTGTGTTATTGATTTCAGGGGTAGCTGGGATGATCATTTGCCGCTTGTTGATATATATATATATATATAATATATATATATATATATATATATCAGATGGCACCATATGAGGCCCTATATGGCAGGAAGTGCAGATCACCGATTGGCTGGTTTGATGTTGGCGAGACTAAATTAATTGGCCCAGATATGATCCAGCAAGTAGTTGATAAAGTGAAACTCATTCGGGAGAGATTATTAGCCGACCAGTTATATATGAAATCATATTTTCACATAATCGCCGTCGACATATAGAGTTCCATTGGTGATTGGGTATTCTGAAAGTGTCACCCATGAAGGGTGTTATGAGATTCTAAGAAGAAGGAAGCTCGGTCATGATATATTGGGCCTTATCATTGTGTAAAATAGGCAAGGTTGCCTATGAATTAGATCTCATACCGATTTGGGAGCGGTTCCATCCGGTATTCCACGTTTCTATGCTTCGTAAATGTATTGGTGATCCTTCCAGAATATTTCCCGTAGGGGATATCCAGGTCACAGAGGAGCTATCCTACGATGAGCAGCCTATAGCCATATTGGATCGTCAGGTGAGAAGGTTGCGTAATAAAGATATGGCTTCCGTTAAAGTGCTATGGCGAAACAATAACCTGGAAGAAATGACCTGGGAAGCTGAGGAGGAGATGAGGAAGAAGTATCCTCACTTATTTTCGGTGCCTACAGGTAATTTAAATTCCTTACTTGACTATGCTAATCAATGAATGAATTGTGTGTGATAGCTAAAAAAAGAAACTCCAGGAACTGTTTGTAAGACCCGTAGGGTTAGTTTAACATTCGAGGACGAATGTTCTAAAGGGGGGAAGATGTTATATCCCGCATTTTGTACATTGGGACAATCCGGGTTAATTATGATAAGTTGGGGACAAGACCATTCCGGGATACGAAGTCGAGACTTTTGACCTTTGATTTTGTTTTAAGACATAAGTTGCTCATGAATTTGTTGGCATAGAACATTTAGGAAAATTTGAGACTAAAAGTGAAATATTGAGAAGTTGGAAATTCATGAAAAAGGGGCCTTTGGCCGTGTGGCATGAAATTGGTCCCCACACATTTTGTGGCCAAATTTAATTGGTCCAACCCATGTGTGGGCCATGGACACTTGTATAATTCATATATGAGCATAAAAGATGACTACTAAGTCATCTTTCTCACTTTCCACACTTAGAAAAAAATCAAGAACTTGGAAGAACAACACCAAGGCCATTCGGCCAAGGCCCAAAAATTTGAAGGTCAAAATTAGCCATCAAAAAATTATTTCTTCCTAGCAAACCCACTAATTGGAGGTCCCTTGTTAACGGGGAGTTGTTGTTTGGACCATCAAACCATTCGTTTTCATCCTTGCTAACCCTAGCCAAGTTGTGAAGTTGAAGGGAAAAGGTAAGATTTAATCTTGTTTTTATGTGTTATGAATGATGTGTGCATGTTGTAGTATGTCAAAATGGATGAAACTCATGAAATATGGCATAGGGAAGTTGAGCCGTGCATGACTTGTAGCCGTGTGGATGTGTGTGTTATGTTGAAATGATGAATTAATTCTATGTAGCATGTTTAGTTGTGTAGTGTGTTGAAATGAATGAAAATCATTAAATTTAGTTGTGGATGTGTTGGCCGAATATGACTTGTGAGGTGTAGCCAAGAATGGATCAATTCTATTTAGTATTTTGATTGTTGTCGTTATGAATTTTATGTTGGCGATAAGAGTTGAATGACTCAAGATTGATGTTGTAATTGTTATGGGCTGACTTGGAGGTTAATGTGAACTTAATGCAATTTCTATGTTTATGAGAATGACATTGTTAGAGTGTGGACTGTTGGTGCGAATCATGATTCGGAAGTGAGGAATGTGTTATGGTTGTGGTTCTCGGGTTTGGGACAGTTTCGGGTGTTTGGGACGAACTTTCGGGTGAATTGGAGTGTTGTTTGGGATGTTTGAAATATTGTGTGAATTGTTTAAAATGTCCTTGAATGTTGTTGGTATGGGTTCGGGCTAGTATTTGAATGTTTGAGCGTTGATGTTGGTTTGAACGTAAGTAGTAAATTGAATATGATGGAATGTTGTTGAATTATGTGGAAAGAGCTACTAATGTTATAATGCATTTCGGATTGATTGTTGATGTTGTTAGAATGATTGTTGGTGTTGTTGTTGATGAATTTGGCCGAGTTGGATTCTCGGGGTTGTTGCATTTACAGGGGAAATGCTTCCCAAATTTCTGTAGAATTATGTGCTAGTTTGGAAATGAACTCCTAAATGCCTATAATTAACGTTGGTATTTATTGATGTTATGTAGATCTTGGGGAGTCCGAGACATAGGTTTGATTTGGATTAGCTTTGAGAGCGAACGAGGTATGTAAAGCTTAACTCTTCCTTCTTTTGGCATGCCTTAGTTGTAAATAGGCTATGACACGAGCCTCGAGAAAATTCTATTCCTGCGATCCGAGTATGCCTACGATTCTTATTTGCATTTTATCTTTGACATTCGTAATGTGATGGAATAATGGCCCTTGTGTCTTTGGAATATTTGGTTTTCAAATGTTGCATAAAGATATTTTGTTCGTAAAAGATTCTGTAACTACGAACCACCGTAACTTTCACATATGGTCTCGGATTGCTATGAAACGTTCGTAGAAGTTTCTATAACATATAATGACCTTGTCGTTCATAGGGGGCCCGGATCGGGTTGACGCTCATCCGTGGGTCCCGCGACTTTCCTTTGTATAGTTCTGACGATCTTTGAAAGAATTTAGTATGGCTATCATCCCGACCCCCGAGTATGGTTACTTACTTATCTGTTAAGTCTGAGATGAGGATTTTCATGCATATGATTTTGATACGTAACTATGATTTCTAAAGCTCTATTTGATATGTTCCCGAGTGACATTCGGAGGAAATCTGATTTGACTATTGTCTTGGTTTCGAAATGATAGTTCGCTTTGATTATTCTATTGGGTCTGTAATAATGATTTTTATGCATATGGTTACTCACGATTACGCCGTGTATTGTGTTATATCTTTCGCCGTGTCCGGGCCGGTTATGTTATCGTGCGCACTTTGTTATATTCTGAAGTATGATGTGTCCGGTTCGCCGAGCCCCTCTGCTATATGGCCGGGTACCGTGTATATTTGGTGTTATGATGTGTCCGGTTTGCCGAGCCCCTCCGCTATAGGGCCGGGTACCGTGTATATGTGATATGTGATATGTCGGGTTTTCGGAGATATGAAATCTTCTGGAGTATGATGTGTTATGGCGCCATTGACGGGCGGGCGACCATATTTTCTGAGCCCCATGCATGATTTGTATTTTGAAAATAAACATTTCGGTATTTTGGATATTGCACTTATTTTCTGTACTTCTGTTTCGATTATGACTCAGTTCTGTTTACTGTATCTTCTGCTTTGCATACTCAGTACATATTCCGTACTGACCCCCTTTCTTCGGGGGCTGCGTTTCATGCCCGCAGGTACAGACGTACAGTTTGGTGATCCGCCAGTCTAGGACACCTATTCTGTTGTTTGGAGTGCTCCCTTTATTCCGGAGCTTACATTTTGGTATATATTCTTCCGTTGCATATGTATTTGTTTGTTCAGGGGTACGGCGGGGCCCTGTCCCGTCATATGATTCTGTTGATCTGTTTAGAGGTCTGTAGACGTATATGTGGGTTGTGCCTATTTCTGTACAGGTGTGTTCGTATGTTATATGTTCTGGGCGATCCCATTCGCCGTGGCAGCCTTGTCGGCTTGCATTTGTATATATTTTGGGCCGTTGCGCCATATGATAGCCTCGCCGGCTTCTGTGATATATGTATGTTTGTGTTGAGACAGTTTAAGACAGCATCTGATATTTGTATACGTATAAGTCATCTGTATGTGATTCGGATTAACGAATGTGTTTGGGTGCCCAGCTCGGGTACTAGTCACGGCCTACGGGGTTGGGTCATGACAATTCAGGAGCTGGTCAGAGCTCCCGGGCTTCGGGCTCACAGATGGACAGAGGTTCCGGCCAGTCGAGGCCACCTTTGCCTCGGTGTTCTCGTTGTGGTAGGCCCCATTTTGGGGAATGCCGTCTCGGCACTGGTGCTTGTTTTTCTTGTGGCCGTCAAGGCCATATTATGAGGGAGTGTCCGTACAGGGATGGCCCAGGTGGTGTAGCTCAGCCTACCGGGTCGGGTGCTGGTTCGTCATCTTCAGTAGCTATGCGCCCTACGGGGCAGGGTATGCCGGCACCAGCAGGCCGTGGTAGAGGCCGCGGCGGAGCTCCCAGTTTTAGCAGTCCTTCGAACCGCATATATGCTTTGGTGAGTAGACAGGATTTGGAGGCGGCACCGAATGCGGATACAGGTATATGAGCCTTTATTGTAACATTTTTATGTTTGTGTATTTCATGTATGAATGTTATTTAATAGCGACAAGTAGAAATTCAAAGGCCGGTAACCAAGTATTTACCGAATGGCAACTAAGGTGTGTCCGTCGCTATTGGGAACAAGTAGTCTAAGACGGAAAATAGTGGTACTCGTAGGTGAAAAGTGAATATTAAGGATCGAAAGAGGGTTAGAGTAATAATTATAGAGGCAAAAGAGTAAGAGACCCTTTTAATTCGGAGGGAGGTGTGTTACGAGAATGTCTCGAAATCTGTAAAGACTTCAATTTGCCTCAAATTATGTGATGAAAGTCATGCGGTGAGGTGAATGCGATTATACTAGCATTAAAGCACCCTATTTTGACAAAAGTTTTGGGGTTAAGCGTGCTGGGGTGAGAGAAATCTTAGGATGGGTGACCCCCTGGGAAGTTTGCTAAAAAAAATCCTAAAGTCAGACACAGGAGAACCAAATGGGAAGTTAGAGTAGTCTAAGGGAATTTAGAATGTGCAGAGTGAGCGGAAACCCTAAGAGGTCGCGTAGGCCGAGACGCACTAGACCGGCGAAGAGAAAGAAGGTGCATTACAGTTTTAGAATTAGAGTGGGTGTGAATAGTGTTAGGGAATATGTTGTAAGCGAGATAGTAGTAATTACGCCCATATAAGTATGCACATGATATCCGGTACACGACTACATCAGCGGATATATGTATCCCGGCAACCAACGTGATGGTATGTGGGAGGCATTAATTGGACAGGGTAACGTAGATTAGGTGAAAAGAAAAACAAATGGCCCAAATGCCACAAGGTAAGCTGATGCCGTTTCACCATAGGTTAAGCTTGGGAAGCATTCACACAATGATATTTGGAAAAGAAAGAAAGTGGGTAGAAGGACGGCAAAGGGGACAGAATGTTGGAATAAAAGTGCCGCCTAACTGAGAGTGGGAAAATGCTGACATAGGGCAGAATATAATCGGATAATAGCATAAGTACACCCCTAAAGGGGGGAAGCGGGTGTGAGAGGTGTAAGTGCCAGATAGGGACGATTAACACCACAAATACGGGATACGGATACTCAGTTACAGGTAGGATTCCTTGCCGAGACAAGTTAGAAAAATCCAAAAGCTGGGATGGTGATTAGGATAATGCTGGGAATTAATTGTAGCGAACTTAAATGATATAGCAGTGAAAGGTGGAGGCTTAAAGGGGAATACGACAAGAGAATGATGACAAGTGGTTTACAGAAATATGGTGAAAGGTAACGCTACTGTGCTGGATTAGAGGCTAACATGTGGGCAATAGGATTATTCGTTAATGGCACTGCGACCAATGAGTTACAAGGTGGAAAAATAGAAAACTTCCTATAGTTAGAGGTAAGAACATCAGAGGAGTGAATAAAGGAAGGGAAAAGAGTAGGACAGGATAGGCCATAAGCGAATGTTAGGACAGAAGGAATATGTGGAGCAAAGTGAACCAGAGGTCTATCCCGATATCGGTTGTAAGAAAAGAGAGGGGCGAAAACAAAGTAAAACATAAGGATTAGTGAAGCCATGCTAAGGTATTTTGGGCTAAATTGAACACCTTTGTATTTTCTTGTAAAGACTGTCATATGATGCATGATCGGAAAGTTGAAGCAAGATCTGAATAAAGGGGCGATAGCGGAGTTGAATTAAAGATAAAAAGACGATCCAAGATAATGTACCTAGAACGTTACAAGTTGGGCAAAGAGGATTATAAGATGATTTAAGCAAGATGATTGGGGCTAGCTGGTGGCTAAAAGAGGGTGAATTTATACGCCAACTTCTTTCAGAATTGTATCAGCCGGTAATGGTTAAAGCAGGGAACGACTATTAGAAACGACAGAAATCATATGACGACAATCGGTATCGACACTTAGAATTTCAGACTGGCGAATGGGTATGCTTGAAAATAATCCCCATGAAAGGTGTGATGGGACCCCACAAAAAGGAGGAGCTTAACCCGATATATATTGAACCCTATTACATTGTTCGTAAGATAAGAAGATTGTATACTAAAGACGTGGCTCCGTTAAGGTAGTGCGGCGAGACAATAATAGGGAGGAGATGACTTGAGCAGTTGAAGAGAAGATGAAGCAGAAATATGGTTAACAAGTGAGATTGTGCGCTATGGCAATAAAGGCAACTCCCTCCCCCCCCCCCCCCCGAGATCCTTATACGACTTTATATGACTAGTTGAACATTCGAGGACGAATGTTCTAAAAGGGGAAAGGATGTTATATCCCGTATTTCGTACGTCGGGATAATTCGAGTCAACCACGATAAGTTAGGGACAAGACTATTCCGGGATACAGAGTCGAGATTTTAACCACAAGTGTGTTTTAAGACATAAGTTGCTCATGATATTGTGGTATGGAATACCAAGGAAAGTTGGGGGTTAAATGTTATTTTTAGAAAGTAATTAGTTCCAAAAAAAAAAAAAAAGAGGGGGCCATGTGGCCGGCCACCTTGGTGTGGGCCATGGTCACATGGTTGGCTAATACATGAAATAAAAAGATGACTAAGTCATCTTATTTCCTCATCTTCACCCTTAGAATTTTCAAGAAACTTGAAGAACAAGAGCAAGCAACCATTCGGCCATGAGAGCCAAAAATTGAGGTCCAAAAATAACAATCAAAAAAATATTTTCTTCTAGCAATTTAATCAATTGGAAGGTCCTCTTCAATGTGGAGTAGTTGTTGGAACAAGTAAAGCACTCATTCTTGCAAAAACAAGTCCTAGCCGAGTGAAAGAAGTGGATGAAGAAGGTATGGTTCAATCTTTTCTTTTATATGTTATGAATGGTTTGTGGATGTTGTAGTATGTAGAAATGAATGAAAATCATGAAAATATGGATGTTGGTGTTGAACCGTGTGTGTGGGTGTTGGCCGTGAGTGTGTGTGGTGATGTGGGAGTGATGAATTAATGGTATTTAGCATGTTTGCATGTTGTTGTAGTGTGTAGAAATGGATAGAAATCATGAAAGTGGTATGTTGATGTTGTGGCCGTATGTATGGTGTTGGAACCGTGTATACTTAATATGTATGCCAAGAATGAATTAATTTTATTTAGCGTTTTGGTTGTTGTTGTCGTGTGGATTCTATGTTGATAATGGAAGTTTTATGATTCAAGTTGAGGTTGTAATGGTTGTGGGCTGATTTGGAAGTTAATGTAATTCTTATGTAGATTCTATATTTATGATGATGACATTGCTAACGTGTAGATTGTTGGTGTAGTTCATGAGTTTTGGAAGAAAGAAATGTGTTAGTGTTGTTTATGTTGAGTTGGGAGATTTCGGGTAAGGTGGTGGTGTGGTTGGATTGTTTGAAATATTGTGTGAATTGTTTAAAGTGTCCTTGAATATTGTTTGAATGATTTCGGATTAGTAATTGAACGTGTGAGTATTGGTGTTAGTTTGATTATATGCGGTTGAATTGAATATAAATGAATGTCGTCGCATTATGTGAAAGAAGGTTGTTAATGTTAGGATGCGTTTTGAATTAATGGTTGATGTTGTTAGAATGTTATTGGTATGGTTGTTGATGAATTTGGCCAAGTTGAATTCTCGGGGTGTTGCATTTACAGGGGAAATGCTGCCCAAATTTCTGTAGAATTAAGTGCTAGTTTGGAAGCGAATTCCTAAGTACCCTTAGCTAATGTTTGGTTTAATGACGCATTGTAGATCTTGGGAAGTCCACGACGTAAGTTTGGATTAGCTTGGAGAGCGGACAAGGTATGTAAAGCTCACCCTTTCTTTCTTTGGCATGTCTTAGACGTAAGGAAAATCATACGAGCCTCGGGGTAATTCTATTCTTACGATCCGAGCGTGGTTACGACTTTCATTCGCCTCTTGATATTAACATTCTTAATGTAGTCATGTTATGATCCTTGTGTCCTTTGTATGTTTGAATTTCAAATGTTATATAAGGAATTTTGTTTTTAAAAAGATTCCGAAACTACGAACGACCGTAACTTTCACAAAAAGGCTCGGATCGCCTCGTTATGCTCGTAGAAGGATTCCGTAGCGTATGATGACTCTAACTTCCATAGGTGGGCTCAGATTGGTTGATACTTGTCCGTGGGCCCCCGAGACGTTCCTTTGTATAGTTCTAATGGTTGGTTGGAAAGAACCCAATATGCTTAGTATTCCGACCCCCGAGTATGATTACTTATTATTTACCGAGTCTGAAATGAGGATTGTTATGTATATGATTCCAACACGTGGCTATGATTTCTAAAGTTCGGTTTGATACGTTCCAAGAGAGATGTCCGAAAGGTATTTGATATAACTATTGTCCCGATTTTCAAATGATAGTTCGCTTAATTTATTTCATCGAGTCTTTGGAATGATTTATGTGCATATGGTTTCTCACTACTCTGTTCATGCATGCCTCAATGCATCTTTCACCGAGTCCCAGGCCGGGTATGTATTCGTGCACAGCTTCATTGCATTGTTCACCGAGTCCCTCACTAGAGGGCCGGGTACGGTATATATATATATATATATATATATGATGATATGATGATGTGATGATATGGGGACGGCGGCCAGGATGGCATCTGATGATTCTATTCACCGAGTCCCTCACTAGAGGGCCGCACGGTATATATATATATATATATATATATATATATATATATATATATATATATATATATATGATTATATGATTACTATGCATGATGATTATGTGATTTCATTCACCGAGTCCCTAAGACGCTATATGTATATAATGATTTGATGATATGATATTGACATGCATGATACATGATTCAAAGGCAAGTTTTTGATTTTCTGATTACTATAGTTAATTTGGTAAATTTCAGTTCGGTTATGATTCTATCTATTGTGTTCCGTGCTTTAGATGCTCAGTACATATTCCGTACTGATCCCCTTTCTTCGGGGGCTGCGTTTCATGCGCGCGTGTGCGAGATACTTGTTTGGGTGAGCCGCCCGGCTTAGGATCCCTACTCGGCGGTTTTGGAGTGCTCCTTTGTCCGGAGCTACACTTTGGTACTGATTCTTTTGTTGTATATATGTATATGTCTATTCGGGGGTGCGGGCCCGTCCCGTCATATGATTAGTTTACTCTTAGAGGCCTATAGACATAAATGTGGGTTGTGGGTAGCATTATGTTCGGTGGTGTTTGTGTTCAAGATATCCCTGTTTATATATGATATATGTATATATGTGTGCGCGATGTCGTGCCTTACTGTACGTATAAGTTCCTATTATGTTTGCTATGATCTGATTATAGTTGATAGGTGGGTACGAGTGCCCAGCTCGGGCACTAGTCACGGCCTACGGGGCTGGGTCGTGACAGAATATCTCTTAGCATATGAAGTGTTTTAAGGTGAAACAAAAGCCTAAAATGAAGTTCGTCGAGTCTAGTTTCCAACGCAATAAACCGCTCATCGATAGGACATCGGAGTAGAGAATTGCGGACATTACAAGTTGGTGGCAGAGAGCGTAAATGCGTGCTGCATCGCTACGTACCGACATGCTACAGTAAAATGCTACAGTGAACCGACCCGAATTTGACCCCTATATAAAGGGTAAAAACCCCTTTTTTTCACCAGAATCTACCCAGAAATTTCTAGAAATCAGTAGAGGGATTGAGGGTATCAAAAAGTGCGCAATTTTCAAGTGGTGGAATATTAGTTTAGGTCCGGATAGCGCGTGGTTGTGATTGTAATCTTATTTTGCGGTGGATTCAGTTTGGATACACTGAATATATTGCTGTCTTAGTAATAATAAGGTATGAATTTACTTGCGATAATAGAGCGATTAAATAGCCGTATAATGGAGTGGTTGGTTGAAAAGTCGTATAAACATCATATGAGATGTCTTATGGAGTATGTTGATGTTAGTGATGATGATGTTGTTGTTGTTGTTGTTGTTGTTGGTTGTTGGTAATTGTGATTTCGGGCTACGGATATAAACAGGGGAGATGCTGTCGAAATTTTGGCAGATTCTAGAAAGAGTTAGTTTAAGGACTAAGATAAGCACTTGGTAACGAGCCTAACGATAGTATGAATTCCCTTGATTGTAGATTTGCGAGTTCGAGAAGTAGAAGTTGAGCGAATAGATAAGCTTCAAGGTATGTAAAGTTATCCCTTTCTTTTTTTGGCATGAATTACATAAAGTGAGCGAATGATGAACATACATGACTCCAACGAACTCTAGTTCTCAGTGGTACTGGGCATGACAGTTGTCTTTGTTTCTCAAGTGTTAGTCCGTTCTGTTTATTTTCCCGAGTTCTAAATGGTGATTCAGTTTGTACATGATTGCTCTTAATATTCTATTCGTGCATATGGTTAATGTATCACTTCACCGAGTCCCGGCCGGGTACGTAAGCGTGCACAGCGGTTTCATTGCATTGTTCACCGAGTCCTCACTGTAGGGCCGGTATTATATATATATTTCATCGAGTCCCATAATGGGCCGGATGCGATATGACTATTTCACCGAGTCCCTCACTGTAGGCTGTGTACTCGTATATTACATACGTATGCATGACTCATCTTATAAAGCCACGTACGCATTGGTATCTTTGATTATCATACTTCGTCTCTGTCAACTTTTTGCTCGACCATGATCTTAAACATTTATCGTACTTCATGCTTTACCTACTCAAGACATTTTTTCATACCGACCCCCTTTCTTCGAGGGTCGCGTTTCATGCCCACAGTACTAGACACCCACTTGGTGATCCTCCGGCTTTTAACTTTTGCCCGAGAATATTGAGAGCTCCATTGTTTCGAGCTTGAGATATTTTGAATACGTATCCTTTTGACATAGATTCGCTATACTCTTGTAGGTCCGTAGACATACGTAGGTCGTATATATATGTATCCGGTCACCATCACAGTACGTTGTTCATTTTGGATATTCCCGTGTATAGTGGCAGCCTTCTCGGCTTGCATATTTTGTTATGTTGGGTTAAATGTGACTGCTCATGAGACAGGTTCATTATTATATATGGAATTATGAATCCACGACATGCTTTTACAGATTTCCACATTATCCTTAGTATCAGTCTGATTATATCTAACAGGTTCGTATACGAGTGTCCAATTCGGACACTAATCATGACCCATCGGTTTGGGTTGTGACAATTTTTAACTCATGTAAGTCAACCATAGTACGATGGTCACAAATCACAACTATACAACTTTTATATACTCGGCTAGCTATTACCGATTCACCAATCCGTGGACACCTCAAAAGGTTTGATCGACTCGGTTTTGACTCTAAATTGACCCACAATATATGGGGTAACATATGACAATGTGGAGCCCGGATCTATCAAAGCATATACATCATGAGAAAATACCGATAATATACGTAGACAACATCGGGAGAAGACTCAAGATCTTGGCGTCCGGCCAGCATAAATGCAGGCCGAGGACCGCTAGAACAGGGGACTCTCCCTTTGCCTCTACCATGGCCGACTGACGCATATGAACCTGGCCCCATAGGGCGTATGGATGATGAAGATCCGGCTACCGACCCTGAAGGCTGGGTCCTTCCTCTACTGTTATATCCCGTATTTTGTACATCGGGACAATCCGGGTTAATTACGATAAGTTAAGGACAAGACTAATCCGGGATACAAAGTCGAGACTTTTAACCACGATCTTGTTTTACATCATAAGTTGCTTATGATTTTGTAGTATGGAATGTTAAGGAAATTTGGGGTTAAAAGTTAATTTTGGAAAGAAACTATTTCATGAAAAAAAAAAAAAGAGGGGCATGTGGCCGGCCACGTGAGGTGTGGGCCAAAGCCACATGGAAGCCTAATATATGTGAGTAAAAGATGACTAACTCATCACACTCTTCATTTTCAACACTTAGAAAAAATCTAGAAACTTGAGAAAGAGAACAAAGGCGTCATCTCGCCATAGGCCCAGCAAATCAAGGTCCAAAATCTTGTTCAAAATATTAGTTTCTTCTAGCAAACCCACTAATTGGAGTTCCTTGTTAACGTGGAGTTGTTGTTGGAGTCAATAAACTACTTGTTTTCATCCTTTGCCAACCTTAGCAAAGTTGTGAAGTTAAGAAGAAAGAGTAAGGTTTTAATCTTTTTTATATGTTATGGGTGGTTTATGTGTGTTGTATGTAAAAATGGATGAAAACTCATGAAATATTGCATGTGGAGTTGAGCCGGTGTGGATGGCTTGTACCGTGTGTGAGTGTGTTGTGTGAGTGAGAATTAAATTCTATTTAGCAAGTTTAGTTGTTGTAGTGTGTTGAAATGCATGAATCATATTATATATGTGTATGGTGGTGGCAGAATAGGTCATGTTGTGTGACAAGAACAATTAATGTTACTTAGTGTTTTAGTTGTTGTCGTTGTAGAATTCTATGTTGGCGATGAGATTTTAATGATCCAAGTTGATGTTGTAATCGTTGCGGGCTGATTTGGAAGCTTAACGGAATTTTTGTAATTTTTATACTATGGAAATGACATTGCTAATGTGTGGATTGTTGGAGTAATTTATGAACTTGAGAGAGGAATGTGTTGGTGATGTTGTTCTATAGGAGTTTGGGGATGATTTCGGTGAGTTGAAACTTGCATTAGTTGGGTTGTTTGAAATGTTGTGGGAATTGTTTAAAGTGTTCTTGAATATTGTTTGAATGGTTTTCGGATTAGTAATGGAACGTATGAGCGTTGATGTTGGTTTGAATATAAGTAGTTGAATTGAATATAATGAATGTTGTTGAATAATGTGAAAAGAGCTACTAACGTTAGAATGCGTTTTGAATTGATTATTGACGTTGTTAGTTTGGTTGTTGGTATTGTTGATGAATTTGGCAGTTGAATTCTGGGGTTGTTGCATTCTGGGAAATCTTGCCCAAATTTCGTAGAATTAAGTGCTAGTTGGAAGTGAATGCCTAAATGTCTATAGCTAATGCCGATGTCCATTGATCATTGTGTAGATCTTGGGGGGCGAGACTTAAGTTAAGGATTAGCTTTGAGAGCGGACGAGGTATGTAAAGCCGACCCTTCTTTCTTTTGGCATGTCTTAGTTGTAAATAGGCTATGACACGAGCCTCGATAAACTCCATTCTTATGATCCGGCATGTCTACGATTCTTATTCACCTCTTAACGTCGGCATTCTTAACGTAGTAATATTACGGTATCTATGTCTTTGATAAGATTGATTTCAAGCATTGCATAAAGATTTTGTCTTTAAAAGAGTTCTACGTCTAAAACGGCCGTAACTTTTCGTAGACGGGGACCGGATCGCCTCGATATGCCCGTAGAGACTTCGTAACGTACGATGACTATGTCTTTCATAGGCGGGATCGATGGGTTGATGCTCGTTCGTGGTCCCGCGACTTTCCTTTGCATTCACTGATCTTAACTTGGATAT
>NW_026721968.1:0-7892 GCF_029784015.1 Lycium ferocissimum | reverse complement strand
TGCATACTCGTATTAGATGATAGATAGCATTAGCATTCATAACTTAATTCTAGAGAAAATCGGACAGCATCTCCTTTATTTATACGACTTTCCTCGTATTACATCTCAACTCCCAAACATCAATAATAACATCCATATTATCATCATAATAGCTTCTAGTCATCTACCTTATTCTTACTTCACAATTCTCTTCATTTTATCCATATTCATAGACATCACTCGACCATACGTTCATTCACATACAATGTCGATTTCCATACTCTCAATATCATTTATAACATGATCATATTCGTAAAGCATCAAGAATCATAACTCGTTCCAAACGTTTACTCAAAAGTGATACTATTCACACCTTCATGACCCACTTCTTATATTCTTTCGTAATCCGAGTGTTTCATCTTCTAAACACTTTATATAACATGGAAACATCATAAACTTACCTTGGATGGTGTAGGATTGAACCTTGGTCGCATAAACCTCACTTGAGCCAAACCCTAGATTTTCATTCACTTGGATTTCTTGCTTTTGATGAACTTTAATGGTTTCCCTTACTTTGATTCACTTGGTTTGATGATAATCACCTTTGATTTCCTTTGATTCCTTGTTCATGAAACATACATAGAACCCTAGAGGTCTTAGAGAGAAGTAGAGAGAGGTTGGAAATGAAATAATGAAGTTGGGAACTCATTTAGACACTTAAAACATTTCAGCCCGTCGGGTGTTCCACGGACTGTTCCACGGTCCGTGGAACCAAGTGCTATCCGTGGAGCTGGTCGTGGTTCACGACCAGCCAGCTGCTCTCTCTGCTGGAAGTTCCACGGACCCATCCACGGTCCGTGGAATGCAATGCTGGCCGTGGATCGGCCGTGGAACTCACTGTTCCACCAATTTTGATCCCGTCGTCTCGTTTGATCTCCAATCCTTATGGAACCTTCTTAGCACTTGTTTATCACTTCATTAGCAACCTAAGGGGCGTCATCACTCTTCCCCAACACATCATTAAGTTGTCATCAACTTACTACTCATAAAACCTTTCCGAAACTTATCGCTTACATAGCCTTCTCTTGGCAACTTTCTTATCTAACATCGAATGTCTTTCGAATCTCATTTAGAATCATCAATTGCTATGTCTCACTTATTGAAACATCGTCTACCTCCTATCTCTCATTAGCCTATTCAACGCGTGCATCAACGGAAAATTTTTCCGAGGTGTAACAGTAAGTAAACTGATCGTACTTGAAATCGGTATCATACTCATATCATATTCTTTCAAAAGTCGTCAGAAGTACATAAGGAAAGTCGCGGGACCCACGAACGGGTGTCGACCCGAGCCGGGTCTGCCTATGGAAAATATAATCATCATACATCATCGAATCATTTTTGAGCATATCGAGGCGATCCGGTTCTGTCTGTGAAAGTTACGGACTTTCGTAGTTTTCGGAATCATCTAGGAACAAAACTCTTTTAAAAACCAAACTTTTATGCAACTTTTGAAACTTATTCATACAAAAGACATAGGGCCAATTTTTCATCATATCATGCATACGAAGACCAAGAAACAAATAATAATCACAGACATGGTCGGATCGCGAGAGTAGAATTTCCTCGAGGCTCGTATCATAGCCTATTTACGACTAAGGCATGCCAAAAGAAGGAAGGGTTGCGTTTTACATACCTTGATCGCTCTCAACGCTAATCCAAACTCAAGCTAATTCCAACCTACGTCTCGGGCTGCCCAAGGTCTACAAATAAATCATAATATGCCAAACATTAGCTATAGACATTTGGGCATTTAATTCCAAATTAGCCCTTAATTCTACGAAATTTGGGCGAGCATTTCCCCTGTAAATACACCAACCCCGAGAATTTAACTCGGCCAAATCAACAACAACAACAACAACAACCAACCTAGCAACATCAATAATCAATCCGAAAGGCAACATAACATTATTAACCCTCTTTTACATCATTCAACCACATTCATTATTTCAATTCAACGGCTTACATTCAAGTCAACATTATCACTCATACATTCCAATACCAACCCAAACCCATACCAACAACATTCAAAAGCATTTTAAGCAATTCATACAATATTTCCAACAATCCAACAAAGGCTCCAATTTGCCCGAAAACAGTCCCCAAACCCGAGAACAATATCCATAACACATTCCTCACTTCCACATCATGATTTGCACCAACAATCCACATTCTAACAATGTCATTCTCTTAATTACACAAATTACATCAAAAGCACAATAGCCTCCAATTCAGCCCACAACACTTACAATATCAATTTGAGTCATTAAACTCTTATCGCCAACATAGGATTCATAACGACGACAACTAAAACATTAAGTAGAATTAATCCATTCATTGCCATATAATATGACCCATTTTCGGCCAACACTACATATATACATATTGATGATTCTCATCCATTTCTTCACTCTGCAACATTCAAAACATGCTAACTAAACTTCAATTCATTACTTCAACACAACACAACACACACACACCTACACGGCTATACACTACACACACAACCTCAACTCCAACATGCCATATTTCATGAATTTCCTCCATTTTAACATACTACAACATACATACACCCTTCATAACACATAAAACATGATTAAATCTTACCTTTCTTTGTTATATCCCGCCTTTTTGCATAATCGGAAAATTCGAAATAATTGTGAGTTATGAGAAAGAAGGCCATGTTTGAACTTTTCTTAGTAGGTGTGGCGGATGTGGAAGCTTGAATGTGAAAACACCGAAGAAGGCATAAGGGCAAAATTGGAATCTCGGAAATTTGTTTCGGAAATTTGTAAAATATGATTCGTGAAGAATTGGGCCAAAAAAAAAAAATAATAAGAAAGTGAGGCCCAAGATTTAGGGTGGCCGGCCATAGCATTGGCCTTGGCCCAAATCCATGTTGTTGATCATGTGACCAAGCATGTGATCAACTAATTATATTAAGAGGGCAACTCTTCAAGAAACTTCAAGAAAAATCAAAAGAAATCAAGAAAAAAAAGGAAGAGAAGCTCACGGCTAGAGAGAAAGAAGAGAAAAAAAAAAGAGAAAAATTCTTGGAGCTTGATCTTTGATTCAAAAGCTTGGTTCTTCTTAGATTCTTACTAAGTTCAAGGTGTTCTTCAAAGTGATATAAATATCTTGGCAAGAAAGTGTTTCTTTTGGCAAGTGAGCACTTGGAGGAAAGGTAAGGATTTCATGTTTTTATTATGTTATGGAAGAATATATATATGTGATAGTATGTAGAGTGGTATGGAAATCATGGAATTGTGTTTGTGTGTGTGTGTGCCGTGTGGTGTATGTGGTGAGTTGGGACCGTGTGCATGTGTATGGTTGTGCATGGAATTGGTGTTGAATTTTGTGTTATATTTTAGTTGTGATTATTGTGGAATATGAATTGAAAGTGAAAGTAGAATGAATTTGATGGAAGTTGGAGGTTGGCCGTGAGCCATGGTGAAGGGGGAATGGTGACGAATTGTGTTGTTTAATGTGTTAGTTGTGTAGTTATGATCCTTGTATTGTAAGTATAGGAAAAATGATGTAAGTTTGTATGAAAATGGAATGTGGAAGTTTATGTTGATTTAGTATGAATTTATGAAATGATGGGAATGAAGTGTTTAAGGTGTAAAATATGATTAAGGTTGATGAATTTGGATGATGGAAATGTGTTATGAACTTGTATGTTAAAGATTGGAGGAATGGAATAAATTGTGGTTTTGGTGGGAAGTTTGCATGCTTTGTATATTTTATATATATCTTGTATATACGTGGTAGAAATGTTATGATATGTTTCCGAATAGAATTGTAATGATCTTGATTAATATGTTGAGATTGAATTGGAAATATGAAGTTGGAAACGGAAATTGTTGTATTATGTTGGAAGATGGCTAGTTGTGCCATATTGAGCATTTTGTAATACTTGTTGTTGTTGTTGGATTGTTGGGTTGTTGTTGTTGATATATTAAGCCGAGCTAAGTCTCGGGGGTGTTATATTTATAGGGGAAGTGCTGCCGAAATTTCGGTAAGCCAAGTATAGCCAAAAGATTAAAATGTTAACTTGCATGAATAGTAACTGGTAAAGATGACCATTTGCAGTTTTTGGTCGAAACGGGAATTGAGATTTGAGGAGCGTAAGGCGCAGCTCAGGTATGTAAAGCCTTTCCCTTTTATTCTTTGGCATGTTCTGAGTCTAACAGCCCGATGGGCCGAGCCTCGATGACACTTGCTTCTCTCAATTTGAGATTGAAATTAGCGAAAAATCCTTCGAAGATTGAACCAATTTCTCCTAAAATGACCTATAAGTATGCAACTTCCATAAATGGAGTCGAAACACCCTAAAATGATTATGGACGGCTCCCTCGGGTTTGTTATCCATAAATTACATACTTTTTCTATGGTTGGGTCCGAGGTGGGGCCACAAAACCTTGATACTCCGGTACGACTCAAATTGATCTATTTACGTCCGTTCTTCATAGGTAACTCTTAATTATGTTAAATCCGCTAACTAATAAGTATTTTGACCGTCTTCGAATCCGAGCATTATTCGACATCCGTAACGACTCGGACATTACGTTCCGATATAATCCGACTATTCGATTTGATCGTTTTTCGAACTATTTCGGTTTTAACTAAGTACGTATGTCGGTACGTATGTATATGGCTTCTCATTTGTCTTTCGTGGATGCCTCAACGCTTCCTTCAACGCCGGGCCGGGTTACGTGATTCGTGCACTTCCTTTGCATTGTTCACCGCGTCCCTCGGATGTGCGGGGCCGGGATCCGTCTGCATCCGATTATGATCCGATTATGTGATATGGGGATGGCGGCCCGGGATGGCATTTGATCGGATCGCCGTCCACCGCGTCCCGTACTACGAGGGCCGGGTTCGTTACCGCGTCCCTTATGAAAGGGTCGGGATCCGTCCGTATGTGGATCGGGATCTCGATTTTACGATATGTCCGTCCGCATATGATTATGACTCGCATGCATGATTCGTCTATTGGCGCTCCGTATGTCCGATTTGGAATATGACTCTTCCGTCATACTTCCGGGAAATCCGATTCGGACTCGATTCCCCGTCTGTCATACGTTTGAATTCTGGTTCGGTCTGAGAGTCTGTCTGTACGCTCTGTAAGTCTGATTCTGCTTATGACTCCGTATGTACATTCTGTAAGTCTGACTCCGCTACGAATCCGATTCTGTCCGCTCTATTTCTGTATTTCCGTCTGTTACGATTTTGCATATCTGATTCTCGTTGTTATAATTATGTATGTTGTGTTCCGCTTTACATACTCGGTACACCTTTGTACTGACCCCCTGCTCTTCGGGGGCTGTGTTAGAGATAATACTCAAAATACCCCCCAACGTTTGACCAAAATCCCAACTACACACCTAACCTTTGCGTTGGTCCTATTACCCCCTGGACAAATTTTTTCAGTATTAAAATGCCCCTTTTTTGCTGATGTGGCAGTCCAATATGACAACCCCCAATTATTAACAGGTGTGTGTCCACACGCGCCTGGCCCACGTGACACATCTTTAATTTCCCCCCATTTTTTATTAATTTCTCCCCTTCCTCCATCCATCTACTCTTCTTCTTCTTCAAAAAAAAAAAAATAATCTTTCAATTTTCCATACTCCATTTTTAGTATAGGATCCGAAAACCCATACCCAATTCTCCTTCATCTTCATCATCATCTTCATCAACATCATCATCATCATCATCTTCTTCTTCTTCATTAGGAGTTGAAAAAAATCACACCAACTTCCTCAAATCTAATCCAAAAAAACCCAAATGTGAAAGGAAGCTTCCTAACACCAAGTAGAACAAAGTTCATCCATTAATTTGATCAAACAATCAAGAATTTAAAGAAACCCACTTGGTGTTCTACATAACTTTCTCCAAAATTTCTAGCAATGGAGTTTAATTTTCTCCCCAAATCAACTCAAAGAATTAGTGCTTAAACAACTCCAACCAAGCAACAAGTAGCAACTCAAACAAGCAACTTCCAATCGAGATTTTCTTTAACAAGATTAGATTTTCGTTTTTTTTTTTTCAGATTTTCATTTTTTTTTTTTTTTCAGATTTGTTTTTTTTTTTTGAATTTGATTTGGGAAAACGAGGATTATAAGAATAATCACTATCCTAGCTCTAAATTTATAGTGGGTATTATTTTGACAAAAAAAAATGGAGATGGGTATTAAATAGGGTGAAGAAGAAGATGAAGTAGCCTAAAATGGAGGGAATTTAAATTTACCTATGTGGCATCTATGTGGCAGTCTAGTTGGCGCTCAAAAACACGTCAGATGTTATTTTTTAAAGGCTATAACGCGCCACTGAGCAGTGTATTCACGCTCTTGTCCACATCGACAAAAAAAGGGGCATTTTAATATCGAAAAATTTGTCCGGGGGGTAATAGGACCAACGCAAGGTTAGGTGTGTAGTTGGGATTTTGGTCAAACGTTAGGGGGGTATTTTATATTATCTCTCTACGATTGCTCGTCACGTACATACGCTTGAATCCTGGTTCGGTCTGAGAGTCTGTCTGTACGCTCTGTAAGTCTGACTCTGCTTATGACTCCGTATGTACATTCTGTAAGTCTGACTCCGCTACGAATCCGATTCTGTCCGCTCTATTTACGTATTTCCGTCTGTTACGATTTTGCATATCTGATTCTCGTTGTTATAATTATGTATGTTGTGTTCCGCTTTACATACTCGGTACACCTTTGTCGACCCCCTTCTTTCGGGGGCCGTGTTACATGCCCACGGTACGGACGCAGGTGTGACCCGCCATAGGACATCAATCACACATTGAAGAGCTCACTTTGATCGGGCTGATACTTTTGGTATATATATCTTCGTTATTCATATGTTACGTATATATGACTATTTGGGTACGAGGCGGGCCCCGTCCCGTCTTCGGATTCTCGATCGTATGTTAGAGGTACGCGTAGACATGTTTGTGGGGGCGTGGGTTGCCACGTCCGGTAGGTACGTGTGATATGCGACTACGTAAGTATAACAACCCTAACGGCTCACCTGTACGGAGTTTCGGTATGTATATATATATATATACGTATGTTTGTGCGAGCGCGCGCTTATATACGTATGGATTTGTGTATGTTAAGCGGATTGGCTATTTAGTATGTCGGATCTGTTAGGTAGGTACGTATAGTGTGTCCAATGGACACCGGTCAACACACGGGGTTGGGTCGTGACAAAAGTGGTATCGTAGCGGTCGGTTCTCGGAATGCTATGCAGCCGTGTCTAGTAGAGTCTTGTTTATCGATGTGTTGGGCCCCACATCTATAAACGGGAGGCTACGAGGCATTTAGGATGTTATGTTACCCTTCCTTTGACTCTTAGATCGTGCGTTAGAGCTGTGTTATCAGGATGTTCTCCCTTCTGACGATCTGTTATATTTTTCAGCGATGCCTCCGAAGAAGGCAGTGGCTGCCCAGAAGGGCAAAGCGAAGGAGGGAGAGACTATTCAGATACCGAGAGTTGCCCGGGCTCGTGCTCAGACCACGCCCGGCATTGTACTTCAGTCGGAGGGTTCAGCTACTCCGCCACCAGATGAGGCCGGCCGAGCCCCTCGGTGCTCCGGCCCGCCGTCCCCGGCCGGGGGCGGAGGGCACGTGACGTTGAGGAGGCACCACCGTTGACGATGATAGTGGGCGAGAAAGGTTCGCGGACGCGAGGCAGAGGCGACGACGATGACAAAGCGCGTCGGGCCCCCGAGGGGTCCGCGATTTCCGACATGTGGTCCCCCGAGTTTTTCGGGTCTAAGCGACGAGGACCCGTATGATTTCACTGAACGGGGCTCGTTGGGGTTAGGCCAGCCCGGGAGTCCG
>NW_026721967.1:0-21645 GCF_029784015.1 Lycium ferocissimum | reverse complement strand
TAGCTATTAAGAACGATTAATCATGCCAAGTAAATTCTTCTTATTCCTAAGTGAATTTATTAAACAAAGTTTAAAGCTTTGAGTTCTTGTTGTTTATTCTTACCAACCCTAATTATTTTTCCAAACAAATCAAGGTTTATGGCTTTAATCAATGTTTGCAACCATTAATTATGAATGAAGAATGAAGAATAAACAAACCCTAATAATACATTATGTGTATATCAATCACAACCCAATCATAAAACACCCATCAATTGGGTTCACAACCCTAGTAAGGGAAATTACCTACTCATGACAAAGAACAAGAAACAAGAAATTGAAGAATTCATAATTGCTTACTTTGGAAGAAAAGAGGAATTGAGAATACTTGAATTGATGTTTGAACCTTCAAAAACTAGAGAGTATTTAATGTTCTAAGTCAAAACCTAAATATATGAGAACTCATCGTAATTAAAACCCTACAATGACTATTTATAGGTTCTGAAAACTTGAAAGTTGCAGATTTGCACTTTGGTCCCCGTCGATACGAAATACGGTCCGTAAAGTGGTTTACGGACCGTAAACTGGTTTACGCCCAGACTTGCTTCCCAGTTTTGAGCAACTTTGATCTTCTGAAATACGGACCGTAAATTGGTTTACGGTCCGTAAACGCATGTGTCGTCTTTTCAACTTCCAAAACTTCGACTTTCTCGCCGAAGCTGACATGGTTAAATACGCCTTGAAATACGGACTGTAAAGTGAAATACGGTCCGTAAAAGTTGTTCGTAAATCATCATATCTCAACCTGACTTTCTGTTTCTCTTATTCTTTAATACGACCATGGAATACGACCCGTATGTGAGAATACGGTCCGTAAACTGAGTTTACGACCATTTCAAAGACTTCCAACTGTTTTCAGTCCAAATTTGTTCTATTACCTGAAAAACACTAAAAACACATTAAATAGACACTGACTTGCTTAAAAACAAGTAAAACTTCTCGTAAAAAGGCCTCGAATGTGCCATAAATGCCCGGCACATCATAATCCAACTTCCAAAATAGCCCACTATATACACAACATAATAAAAAACAACAACAACATCATATGGCAACATAAACAAGTAAGAATCTTGCCAAACATCTAATCAAAAATAGCCCACAAGGCAACTATATCAACAAACTAGTTTATGCCTCCACAACACCATTTCCTTCACCTTAAACCACTAAAACTCTTGGTAGTTAACTCCAAAACAAAGGTAAGAATCATATACATACCTTTAAGGAACTAGAACTCCCAAAAATCAAACTTCACCTCCAACTCCTAAGCTCAACAACTTCAACGGTACCCTAGGAACAACTTTTTCTTCACTAACTCAAGTTTACGGGGCTCGGATTTTGCTAAAATCTCACCAATATAATGGAAAATATTGAGAGAAAGTATTTTAGGGTTTTCTCTGATTGTGGAAATGAAAAATGAGGATAAAAACGT
The DNA here is from genome assembly GCF_029784015.1 of Lycium ferocissimum. Lineage (NCBI taxonomy): Eukaryota > Viridiplantae > Streptophyta > Magnoliopsida > Solanales > Solanaceae > Lycium > Lycium ferocissimum. The sequence continues at coordinate 20,177 of NW_026721967.1, read as the reverse complement.
GAGGGGCTATATATATAAGTGGAACAAAAAGTCCCAGTGCCTCAGGATCGACGAGCAGGGTCGACGGTTCATCGACTTGCACCGTCGTTCTGCCACCCTAGATTCAGGGGTCTCGGCATGTCGACGGAATGAAAGGACGGCACGTCAACATATCTACGGGCCTTTCCTTTGCACCGTCAAAGAGGACTGGTTTCCTGAATCCCTGAGTCGCTTCGGTTCGTTTTGATTTGATTCGTTCAACTTCTAATCCTATCATATTGCTAGGAACATATACTTGTACTTCGGTATAAGTAAGGTAAGGCACTTAATATCTCGTAAACTCGGGTACGAATCTTCGTACTAAGGGTATACACCACTAGGAAACCATAAACTTTTTTACGACGAAAACGAGAGGCGTAGTTATCAAAATATGTACACAAAAGAATAATACCACTAGACTCGTAGCTCAAAAGAAAATGGAGCGCTCCCCGAGAAATCGGCATGAAGCACTTAAGGATCGATCCGTCTCCCCGCTCGCCACGGGCATGAACGTAGCATCCACAAGCAAAAGGACTTCAGTATGAATAATGTACTAAGTATGTAAGGCATGAATAACACCATAATAAAAATATGAAAAGTAACATGAGATAAAAGAGATAACCTATACATCTGGATGCCTCTTAAGGCGGATATCATGCATGCTTAGCTTTTAAAAAAAACATCTTTCATACATTCATATTGATATATTACTGTGGAACGTGCAGCCTAATCTATATCATATCATCCTGTGTTCGGGGTAACATCATAACGTACCCACTGTAGTGGTGTGCACATCTATGTGTCGTACCCAATAGACTATAGCGTGGCTTGGTGTGAGAAAATACCTACATACATATAAAGCATGCATGAGAGCCCAAATGAAAGCTATAGCTATTATCGGAGTGATGTAAGGTCGGTAAACCTCCGATTTCTATTATCGAATCACCATCATCGCTATATCTCTCCTTGAAAGAACAACTACCATAAGGTGAGATAAACAATAATGAATAAAATCAATAATCATGGAACAAGCTTAATAATATCATGAGAGCATCAAGAACTATAAGCTTTGGTTTCTTTAGAAATGGAATCATCATCATCATAAGGATCTTTTATCAGCAAGATTATAAGAACCTTGAAAATTATGAGCTTCTAGCATTTCTAGGAGTAGGACATGATGGATATCATGTATGGGTTCACAAGAAGGGAATCATGGCTTTAGAAAGAAAGGGTTAGCCTTAACATACCTTTAAATATCCTTAATTACTTGATGTTCTCCTCCCAAACCCACAAATCTACATTCAAGAGGATTCATACTAAGGTTAAGTCTTGAAAACACTCTTAAGTTTAGACAAGAGTAATTACTGCGCTAGCGAAATTTTGGCAGCCCTTCCCCTATTTTATCGGCCTCCACCAAACTCCAAAATAACTCCCAAATATCAATAATAACATCAAAAATACCATAATATGGAATTATATTCAATTTAATCTCAAATTAATTCAAAATGCCCTTTCAAATTCACTTCATAGTTATCAAATTCAATTCAACAGTTTGTGACTTCTCCACTTTAATTCTTTTCCTTGCCAAGAGTTATTAAACCTTTAAACCAACTCAATCATAGAAATTAGATTCAGTGCATACCTTATAAGATAAGAACTTCACCTTACACAACTTCTCCCCAGATCAAGTCCATCACAATTTTGAAGAGAAACAAGAAACATCATCTTCCATGGATTTATCTTGAGGTTTTAATGTTCTATCTTCTCTCTTGATGGTATGGAAGGTTTTGGAATATTTTGAACCTTCAAGAACTCTCTAATAATGTGGGAGGTGGATATGAAAATGGGATCTTTTAGTACTTAAAAAGGTCTTAAAATCATCCCCGGCCTACAATTTGCGGCGTAGATGTGGCTCGGATAATAGATATGCGGTGATCTCCCCTAATCTCCTTGGGGAGGAGGTTGGGCAGTGAGGGCAGCCATTTTGTTGAGTTTGCGGCCAGTTTACTGCACAACAAACTCGGTTGCGTGTTAAACCTGTCTACAAACTCCGATTTTTTGCGAAAATGCGGTCCTTTCGATTTTGGTTGACGTCCAATCCTTATGGAAACTTCTTGGCACTTGTATAAAACTTCATTAACCATATAAGAAGCCCTATAACTCACTCTCAGGGTAAGGCTAAGAAATGTATAACTCAAATAACACGAAATCACCCCAAAACATCACTCAAGTTTCCAATCCCTCAATGAACTTACTTACGCCGATTCATTTAACTCTGAAACCTTAAGGCACACACTTAAAATTATTAAATACCCTTCTTAACCTTGTAAGGGATTCATGTCCACTTTAGGCTAGCGCTAGTTTTACTGATAATGCAAACAACACAAAATTTCCAAAGTGTAACACGAATAAACTTAAGAAGAGTCTAATTATGTTGTCCAACAAGTCCATGAACACTGCTGACGCACTAGTCATCCTAAAAGACATAATGAGAAACTCAAGTTGATCATATCTTGTCCTGAATGTTGTCTTTGGTATATCCTTCTCCTTGACTCTGACCTAATGATAACGCGATCTCAAATCTCCCTTCGAGAAATATCTGGCATCTTGCAACTGGTCAATTAAGTCGTCAATCAACAGGAGTTGGCACTTTCCCTTTATAATCATCTTATGCAGCTGCCTAGAGTTAATACCCATGCTCAGCGAGTCATCTTTCTCCCCTAAAACCCCCACTAATGATTTCCATGGCAAATTAATAAGTGTAATAAAGCCTTTCTCGAATGAGTCCCTTGATTTCTCTTTCACTTTCTTCAATTTAACGAGGGCCATCCTATAAGGAGGGATGGATATCGGCTGAGTATCCGGCAAGATGTCTATAGCAAACATCGATCTCCTACTCTAGGGAAATGCCTGAAAGTTCATTTGTAGATATATCTAAGAGTTTATTAACCACTGAAACAGAATGAAGAGTCAATTGCTCTGCTTTTTCATTTTGGACACGATCTAAATGATAAATACAATCCTTTAAAATCATCGTCTTTACCTTGATATGGTCAGTGAATCTACCTCTCGGCGGCACTGTACCTCTCCTTCACTCCAAACCTAGTTGCCCGGCGAAGTGGAACGTAACAATCTTGGTCCAGCTTCCAACACTAGCATAAATAGAAGCTAACCAATCCATACCTATAATGATGTCGAGATCGACCATCTATTACTCTATAAGATCTGCTAGGGTCTGACGATCAAAAACAACTACTGAACAATCCCGATAAATCTTTATAGCAATAACAGGCCCACCAACTAATGTAGATACAGAAAATGGCTCACTTAAGAAATCTGGTGCTATATCAAACTTCCCCATAATAAACAGAGCAACGTACGACATATTGGACCCCGAATCTTGAACTGATAATCTATATACCTATCACCACATCTGGCAAGGACTCCAAGGCCTAACGACCTGCCAAGGTATGAATGCGGCTAGAGCACCGCCTAATCTAGAAGCTCCATCTCTACCTCCACTTTGATTTTCTCTATCAAGCATTAGACATCTCTAAATTTTGTGCCACTTATTCCCGTACCAGAAACAACCTCCCGTAGACAAACGACATAGTCCGGCATGTGCCTGACCTCACTGACTGCAGCGAGGCCTCATCTGAATCAAGTTTCTCTGACTCTGGGATTCTGATGCTCACTACCCCTGCCATGGCCATACCTGAGAGCCCTACTAAAGCACTGGTTGTGGGGGTAACCTGCCCTGCTGCCCATAACCTTGCGGCCTGCTGCCGTTCAGGGATTCCCTGTATCGTCCACTACTCTAGCCCTCTTGCCCGATTTACCTCCCTCATCAAGATCATGTCCTGCAAAAATCAGCGAGCCCTGATTAACGGACTCCCAAGACTATGGACTTCTTGATCCCTTACAGGATCTATAACTATCCAGTGTTCTGACAAGGTACTGAGTCTAGGAAGTCGCCAACTGTGTCGATAACTGTACTTCCCCCATTACCTCTTGGCCAGCAGGGGCTAGTGGTAGAATTGGCCCTAGTTATGTAGGAGCTCCTCTTAGCTCTCCTAATGTCGCTAGTGTCCGGAACACTCAAAAGGATAACTCATCCTGGTCCTCAGACGAATCTTCTTTAATAGTAGGCATAATCTCGGATGGGTCCCCTTCAATAGAGTAACTCACACCTAATCCCATTTCTATCTTAGCCCTCCGGCTCGCTAAAACTTCTCTTATCAAAGGCCTATCTATACACCACATGTAAGAGTAAGCCCCAGACTCCTACGACTCAGTTCTACAACACAATTTAGATTTGAAAAAAGGGTAACCAACTCCTAATTGCCCTGTAGCTTCCTGTTTATATAATGTGGTGCACAACACATCTATAAACAAGACTCTACTAGACACGACTTGTAGACTCCCTAGGATTGACCTGCTCTGATACTAAGTTTGTCACGCTCAAGATCAAAAGAGGCCTGGACGGCACTCGATGCTACACTCAACCCGAGCGAACAACTTTGAATGCAACTCCAGGGTCAATCCCTCAACTAGCCTACCTGCAAACATAAAATACTAACCAACCAACAAGGCCACACATTGAATGAATGTAAAACTAGCTATTTTCCGAACAGGACACACACGCCCAAAACATATGTATATGACTGAGCGAGCCGACAAGGCTGCTATGAACGTACACAACCAACAGTGCCAAAATAGACATATACAAGGCCGACAAGGCTACAACACTGACATACTGTATACAGAACTCATCTAAAAGCCACTAGGGAAAGCATAACTGTATCATGGTGGGGACAGGTCTTTGGCGTACCCATCATATCAGTAACACAAGAAAACACCTAAAACTAGGCCTGCTAACTCCGGATAAAGGGAGATAACCAATCAGCTGATATCTGGTCCTGCCTACTGTGAAAGTCTATTTGTACTTGAAGGCATGAATACAGCGCCCCCTGCAAAAGGGATGTCTGTACGAAATAATGACTGAGCATTTAAGGCAACAAAATAACTAAAACTGATACATAACTAAAGCATAATAATCTGGAGGCCAAAGACAGCCCTGAATACCTCACCTGACCTGTTTCTTATGAAAGGCAATATAATAATATGATATTTCTCACTGACTAAGTGGCTAGGCAACTTCAGTAAATAGCAAATAATCTTCTCAACTACCTTCGAAGTCTAACACGCATGCCCGTAGCATATCAGTTTGAATGGTACGTTAAGTTTGTCCATCAGTTTGGGGGTGAAATGTTGTGCTAAGGCTCACCATAGTCCCCAAACCCTCTTGAAAATTCTTCCAGAAATTAGCTGTAAACTATGCTTCCCTATCAGAGATAATGGATACTCAGACACCATGGAGTTGTACTATCTCTTTGATATAAAGCTTCGCATAATCTTCAGCTGAGTATGTAGTTCTGAAAGGCAGGAAATGAGCTGACTTTATGCATCTATCCACACTTACCCATAAAGAATCATACTTACGCTAAGAACGAGGCAAGCTGTAATGAAAACCATATTAATTACTTCGCATTTCCAAGTCAAAATTTTCATAGCTTGCAACAATCCCCCAAGCTTTTGTTGGTCAATCTTTACCTGCTGACAATTAGGACATTGAGCTACGAACTTTGCTATGTCTTTCTTGATTCCGTCCCACCAATAAATTGACTTGATATCATGATACATCTTTGTCGCTTCCGGATGAACTGAATAACGGGAACAATGGGCTTTCCCGTAAATTTGGCGACGTAACCCTGCAACATCGGGAACATATAATCTGCCTTGATATCTAAGAACTCCATCTGCAGAAATCTCAAATGGTGACTTTTTCTTCGGAGGAAGTGTATCTCTGCAATGAATTAATATAAGATCCTCATATTGGCGCTCTTTCACTTCCACTACTAAAGACGAAATAGCTGAATTCTGGAGAGTGACTTTCGTATTGCCCGAGTCCATTAATCAAACTCCCAAACTAGCTAACTGCTGAAGCTCACGAGCTAACTCCCTCTTCTATGGTTGGACACCACATAGGCTACCCATCGAGTATCGGCTATGACATTCACCTTCCCCGGATGACACAGGATGCTAATATCGCAATCTTCCAATAGTTCCAACCATCACCTTTGCCACAAATTTAACTCCTTCTGCCTGAAATATACTAGAGGCTCTTATACTCTGTATAAATATCAACATGAACGCCATACAAATAATGTCTCCATATCTTCAATGCATGAATTACCGTAGCTAACTCTAGATTATGAGTTGGATAATGCTGGTCATGTTTTCACAACTGTCTTGATGCATATGCAATGACTTTACCGTGCTGCATCCACACACAACCTAGCCCAACGCCTGAGGCACCACAATAGATAACATAGCATTCTAATCCTTCTGGAAGTGTTAGAACTGGGGTGAGGTCAGTCTATTCTTCAACTCCTGAAAGCTGCACTCACAAGCTTCCATCTACTGAAATTTAGCTGATTTCTGAGTCAACTTCGTCAGTGGTGCAGAAATAGAAGAAAATTCTTCTACAAATCTTCTGTTATAACCTGTAAAAACTAGAAAACTATGAACTTCTTTAGGTGTTGTAGGCCTTGGCCAGGTCTTTACAACTTCAATCTTCTGGGTAAATACCTGGATACCATCTGCTGAAATAATGTATCCTAGAAAAGTCACCGAATTCAACCAACACTCACATTTTGAGACCTTTACATATAACTTCCGCCCCTGAAGAACCCTAACAACACTACGTAAATTATCTACATGCCCTGCCTCGGATCAAGAATATACTAGGATGTCATCGATGAACACAATCACAAACGAATCTAGGAAAGGCACAGAATACACTATTCCTCAAATCCATGAATATAGTCGGCGCATTAGTCAACCCAAAGGACATTACTTGAAATTTGAAATGGTCTTATCTAGTTCTGAAGGTTGTCTTTGGAATGTCCGTCTCTCTAACTCTCACCTGGTGATACCCGGATCTTAAATCTATTTTTGAGAACCACTTAGCACCCTGTAGCTTATCAAATAAATCATCAATTCTTGGACGCAGATGCTTGATCTTGATCATCACCTTATTCAGCTGTCTATAACCAATGCACATTCACAAGGAGCCATCTTTTTTTCTTACAAATAACACGGGTGATCCCCACGACGACGAACTAGGTCTAATAAAGCCTTTCTCGAGTAAATCCGTTAGTTGCACTTTCAATTCTTTTAATTCTGTAGGAGCCATTATATAAGGAGGAATATATATTGGTTTAGTATCTGGTAACACATCGATGGTAAAATCAATCTCCTGTTCTGGTCTGCTAATACATCCAGAAACTCATTAACTACTAGAAAAGACTGAAGAGTCGGGAGTTTTACTTCGGTATCATGAACCCGGACTAGATGATAAATGCAATCTTTAGCAATCATCTTCCTTTCCCTAAGATAGGAAATAAACCTACCTTTCGGAGACGTTGTATTACCCTTCCATTCTAGAACTGGTTCTCATGGACACGAACCATTTTTGTTCTGTAATCAGCATTTGCATAAGAAAAGACCAACAAATCTATACCCATAATAACATTAAATCTACCATATTCAGCTCAATCAGATCAGCCATGGTATGACGATCACAAACTACAACCACAAAATTTTTATAAACTCGTCTAGCTATCACCGGGTCAACAATGGGTGTAGACACTTTGAAAGGTTTAATCGACAATAGGTGTCACCCCAAACCGACCGACAACATAAGGAATAATATATCACAACATAGAACCTGGATCAATCAGTGCATATATATTATGAGAGAATACTGATAATATACCTGTGACCACATCAGGTGAAGACTCGAGATCCTGTCGCCCAGCTAGTGCATGGATGCAGTTATGAGGATCGCTCGAACTAGATGCTCCCCCTCTGCCTCTACCATGACCTGCTGGTGTCTGTGAACTCGGCCCCAAAGGGCATACCGATGATGCAGATCTAGCTGCGGACCACGTGAGGCCAAGAGCAGTGCCCTCTACCACCTCTTGATGGATAGTCGCGCATCATATGGCCTAGGCCGACCGCGGGCCGCAGCAGAATCCGTACATAAATGACACTGTGCAAAATAGAGCTTGCCACACTAGGTGCATCGTGGTAAAAGTGATCTCATCTGGCCAAAATCACCCTTGTATTGAGAACTCGAAGCTCTGGAACTCTGACCCAGTCCAGAATAAATAGGGCGATGAAATCTCTTACCTGCAAATTGAGGAAGTGCAATCGCCGCTGACTGGCTTTAGTGCCTTGGATACGGCTGCCTCTGACCCCCTCTGAACTCAGTAATTGCACTTGAGGATCGGACCCATTACTATAACCCCTATCATAATCACTCTCACCCCTTCGTTGTTTCTATTGTTCTTCCAGATTACGGGCGCCAGGCACCGAATACGAGAAATATCCATACCCTCCTGAAGTGAGGCCGTCAAGCAATCATCAATCAAATGAGGTCCCAATCCATTCACAAACCGGTGATCTCTATCTCCTATATTAGCAACCATAGCTAAAGCATACCTAGCCAAAGAATTAAAACTAAGACTATACTCTCGAGCACTCATGCTCCCCTATGTGAGGTTCAGGAACCTATAACTACGGCTTTGTTGAACCTCTAGAGGTAAATAGTGATGGAGAAAAGCATCTACAAACTCTTGCCATACCGGTGGGGGCTGCATTCGCCGCTGTAGAAGACACCCAGTAGAAGACACCCAAGTACTATACCAATGAACAACCACATCTCACAATCTATAGGAGGCCAACTCTACCGACTCAACATCCGAAGCATGCATTACCCGTAATGTCCACAACATCTCATCTATGAAGTTCTGCGGGCCCTCATCTTGCTTTGACCCAAAGAATTCTGGAGGGTCTAAGTTAATGAAATCATGGACTCTGGCACGCGCTTTTCTCTATCTCCATGACCTGTGCCTTGCCGCTGAGCTTGAGCGATTACTAATTGGGTCAGCAACTGAATAGCCTCCCTTATCTCTTGACCTGAGGCATTCGGTAGAGGAACTAGGGGTGTTGGAGCTGCAGCTGAGACTCCTCCATGCTCATTTGGAGAGGGCGGAGTGTGAGAGGATTGAGATGGAACATAATTATTGAACTCGCCCTCTTCTATATCTTTAGGCTGTTATGCCTCGCATTTTGTACATTTGAATATTCCGAGGTAATGGCGGGAAGTTGAGGATAAGGTTATAAATTTTTTTTAGAATGTATAAGTTGAGTAGTCATCTTTTATTGGTATGAAGAATTAAGGGTAAAGTTGGAACAGAAAAAATTGGAGGCTAAAAGTTGGGGAAAATAATTTCATGAAATGGCCAAAAGGCCAAGGTGGCCGTGGGCCCACCCATATGTTGGCCAATATTTTCATGCCATGAAATGGCACATGTGTACATTATATATTTGTGGAAGCTTAGTATATGTGTATATGACTATGCAAGACTAATATTCATCATTTATTAATTTAAGAAAATTCTAGAGAATTTGAGAAAATTGGAAAAAAAAAATGGAGGGAAAAGCCATGTGCCCCCTTTATATATATATATGTGTGTGATGCAAAGTAAGACACAAGTCATCATTTTTCACTCAAGAAAATTCAAGAAGAATGGAGAGAAACAAAGGGAAGGGCAATCGGCCAAGGGCTGGCCGAAATGGTCCCCAACTTTTGATCATGAAGAATTATTTTCTCCTTGTTTCTCTACTAATTGGAAGGCCCTCGTCGACGTGGAGTAGTTGTTGGAACAAGAAAATCACTCGTTGTCGCTATAACCACTTCTAGCCGAGGAGACAAGTTGAAGGGAAAAAGGTAAGGTTCAATCTTCCTTACATGTTTTATAGGTGTTTATGCATATTGTGATATGTGGAGATGAATGGAATTCATGAGATTATGGTGTGTTATGTTGTAGCCGAATATATATGTAGTGTGGTGTGAAAGTGTAGAACTAATTTTATGTAGTGTTTTAGTTGTTGTTTTGTTATGGATCCTATGATATAAAATGAAGACTTAATGATCAAGTTGAAGTGATCACCGTGTGGGCTGATTTGGAACATAATGCGATTTAACATAGTTGCTTGAATTTATGGAAGTAATGTTGCCAATGTGTGGATTGTTGATGTAGTGTATGAATTGGGAAGAAAGAAACGTATTATTGTTGTCCTTATGGAGATTGGTAGTTTCGGGTGAAGTGGCATATGGTTTGGAGTGTTTTGAATATTGTATAAATTGCTTGGAATGCTTGTAAATCGTGTTTGAATGGCCTCGGATTAACACTTGAACGTATGATCAATGATGTTGGTTGGAATATACGTAGTTTATTTGAATATAAATGAAATGTTGTCGAATTGTGTAGAGAGAAATTATTAATGTTAGAATGTGTTTTGAATCACCTATGGATATTGTTGGTATGGTTGTTGGTTTGGTTGTTGTTGATTTGGCCGAGTTGAATTCTCGGGGATGTTGAAGTTATAGGGGAGATCTTTACGAAATTTTTATAGACGAAGTGTTAATGTGGAATTGAGTTCTTAAGTGCTATGGCTAACGATTGTTACTTAATGACGTTATTGTAGATCGTGAGAAGTCGAGACCCAAGTTTGGATTAATTTAGGAAGCGGCTAAGGTATGTAAAGCTCACCTTTCTTTCTTTTGGCATGTCCTAGTTGAAAGTAAGTTATGACACGTTTCCCGAGGTAACTCTATTCTTGCAATCCGAGCATGTTTATGATTCTTATTTGTTTCTCGATATTCATATCTTTAATGTAACCAAGATATGGTCTTTATGTCATTAGTAAGATTTGGATTTCAAAAATTGCATAAAAGTTGTGTTTCCAAAAGAGTGATGTTTTTAAATGACTCCGTAACTACGAACGTCCGTAGGCTCGGATTGCTTCGATATGTTCGTATATGATTCCATAATATGAAAGGTCTGTAACTTTCCGAGGCGGGCCCGAATTGATTCAATATATGACTATGATCCCTACGATATTCTGATATGCTCATGATATATGATATGTTTCCGAGTAATGTCCGGAAGCTATTTGGTATAATATTTGTCCGGATTTTCAAGATGCTTTGATATGATTACGTTATATGATTTGTATATATTATGGAATATGATCAATTGGTTTCAGAGCCGGATGTGGGGCAAACCCAATGGTGGGGCAAACCCAATGGTGGGGCAAACCTCGACGGAGCACGGCGAGTCCCCGAAAGTGGGGGTAAGCGTAATCCGCCTTTAGGCGAATCCCACATTGGTTTAGGCGAATCCCACATCGGTTAATGTCGGCTTACTTCATTGAGTCTGCGAAATGGTTTATGTGCATGGTTTCTCACTACTCGCTCGCGCGAGCCGTAGCCACTCTTTCCTTGCGTCCCGGGCCAGGGTATGTATTCGTGCACATTCCTCTGCATTGTTCACCGCGTCCCTCCATGGAGGGCCGGGGCACGTATATTTACCGCGTCCCTTGCTAGCGGGGCCGGGGCACGTTATATGATATGATGATATGGGGGAGGTGGCCGGATGGCATATGATGATTCCTTTTACCGCGTCCCTCCATGGGGGGGGGCACGTTGCATGTTCATGCATATGATGGTTTTATTTACCGCGTCCCTCATTAGAGGGCCGGGGCACGTTACATGTACACGTTATATTTGCATATTATGATTCTACTCACCGAGTCCCTCAATAGAGGGTCGGGACACGCTATATGTTTTTACGATGATTTTATAACATTGATATGCATGATATATGTTTTCAAAAGCAAGTCCTATGATTGTTTGTACTCTTTATTTCGGTATGATCCCGCTTACTACATTTCATGCTTTACATACTCGGTACATATTTCGTACGACCCCCTTTCTTCGGGGGGCGTTTCATGCCACGCAGTACACCTGTGTGAGTAAAGATATTAGTAGAAAATGTTCCGGCGGGATTGGCGAGCTCCATTTTCTCCGGTCTTTGCCGAGTCGATTATCATGTTATGGTTTCATGTTCGGGGTTAGAGACTTTGCGAGACAGTGTCGTGGTATAAGATGTCGGTTATGTAAGCGGCTATGTAAGCCGATGTATTATTACGCATTTTATTATAAGTTTTATATGTTATAGATTTTACTTTGATTTGAAAGAGACGAAAAGTATGTTTGCTCTCCGAAAAGTTTCATTATGTATTTATGTTATGGCTAAGGGCCCGGTATGATTACGAGTGTTACTAGAGTCGGTGGGTTATCTTGGCCCTAGGTAAGGGTCGGTGCCCATCACACCTATCGGATTAAGGGTGTGACAAATTGGTATCGAGCGGTTCGTCCTAGGGGTTGTACGCAAAGTCGTGTCCCGGTAGAGTCCTTTATGGTGTGAAGCCGGCCACATTTATAAACGGGAGGCTACGGGGCATCTAGGGTGGTTACTCCTTTTTCACCTCTTAGATCGTGCCATAGAGCCAAGTCATAGGAAATGAGATATTTATACTAACCTTTGATTACTAGCGGCAAAGAATGATGTCGATCGAAGAAAGCGACCGATGATATTGGAAGTTACAAAGCACGCGAGTAAGCAAAGGTACGAAAATTATACGTCAAGTAAGGTATTGATGCATATGATTGAAATGCAAAGTTGAAAATTTGAAGGGAAAGTAAGCAAGAAAATGTAACACGCGCGGTCGTGTTGAGCATATAAGGTAAATTCATTATTTTCGGACTTCTATGAATATTGGAAGCCCCGTGCGGCTATGATACGATACGATATGATATGATACATACATATATGATGGCCCCGTGAGGCATCATTGGTATTTCTGCGTGCGAGTTTGGGATAGTAAGAATACGAGAGGAAACTCTCGCCGAAATTTTTCTAGAAATAATACGAAATGAGATGTAAAGTTTGGAATATGTTTGGAAAAAGGTCGTGTAAATAGTAACGATGGGATTTGACCAAGGCGTGAAGTACGGGCTGCCCTTTGGAAGAATAAGTTAAATTGCGGAATTAGCAATAATAATAAATAGGAGGTCGATGGGGATATGGTAATAAGGAATTTGGAATGGACTAGCGATATTAAGAGATGATCTAGAGAGGATTTGGTAGGTTTGAATAGAGTAATATGTATTAAGGCATCGACCGAATCGATAGGTAGGAGAAAAATATGATGAGATTATAGTCACGGAAGGTATTAATATGAAAAAAGGAAAAAGAATTCGGATAGGGAATGTATGTGTCGTGTGTCGCGTGAGGGCGTTTTGGGAATATGTTAAGATTCCGACTTACTCAATATTATGTGTCGAAGGTCATGCGGTGAGGTAGACGCGATCGAAGGCGTTAAAGCGTCGTATTCCATCAAAGTTCCAAAGTTAAGCGTGCTGGAGTGAGAGCAATTTCAGGATGGGTGACCCCCCTGGGAAGTTTTTGAAAATTTTACAAATTTTGACGTAAGAAACCAACGAGGAGGGGGAGTAATTTAAGGAAGATTAGAGTCTGCGGAGTGTGCAGAAACCTTAAGGAATCGCCTAGGACGGGGCGGATCAGACCGGCAAAGAGAAAAGGGAGCTAACGGGATAAGGACACAAAAAAGAAAGCGGGACATCCGTGTAGTAATAGGTTATGACGTGTGACGGAGGACACGAGTGCCATAAATTATGGAACGATGAAAAGCCAAGTTATAGAAAGTTGAGAAACGAGGAAAAATGAGTGCCAAAAGTGTCGGGATTGTGGAAGACCAAGTTATAGGAAGACGCAAGACATGATAGAAGGAGTGCTAGAAGATAACTGGTATGATACGGATAAACGTGGACGAACAGAATATGTGCTAAAAATGAGAGGAGAATTATGTAGGAATAGTGTGTTCCCGGACGACACGAGGCATCATGAGATTTTCCTGTGGGCAAAATAAAAGCCGTACATAAACGGGAGAACTGACGAGGGGATACCAAAGGGAGCACCCGAGATAGGTTGGGATGAAGATAAGATTTCAAGAGAACTTTGGATATTCATCGTCGGAATAAAAGTGCTGCCTAATTGAGGTTGGAAACAAGGACGTGGGGCAAAATATAAATAGATAATGATATAAGTACACCCCTAAAGGGGGGAAGCGGGCGAGAGGAAATGCAAGGATGAGCTGGAAACACTCGACACGGTAACGTGTTTGATATGGATGCCTGAGCTACAAATGAGCCCCTTTACTGAAATAAGCTAGTAAGATCGGAAAATCAGCAATGAGTGAACAAAAGTCTGGATGGTATTTAAAGTAGAGCAAGAAGTTTTACAGAGACCTTGAATGATATGACGTTAGAAAGTGGACGTGTTTGAGGAAAAGAGTATGATAAGAGGACGGTATGGTGCAACTTAGGAAATAGCAGGACGAAAGAACCACGTCTAAGATCGAACGTACTGTATATAAGTTGTACAAGGACAAAGGATGCCATCTGTGAGTATTGATATGCTAAGAATGAGATTAAGTAAGTATTTGATAAGAAGAGCGAAGGTTTAGCAAGGACAATGCGGTTGTGACATTTCGAGGACACTACGGAAAAAAATGTAACGATGGTTTAAGCCATTACAAAAATGGAATTAGTGCGAGGAGGACGAGGCACGGCTATGGTTGAATTAAGGATGCGAGTTCGATACCGGAGGTAAGATAAGAGAAAGGAAGACAAGGTGGGACGGGAGAGTGAAGGGCGAGAAAGATCTTCGAGCTAAGGTACGAAAGGATGTCGGCAAAGAGATAGTGAACTCAAGAGGACATTTGGAATAACTTGGAATTACGATAGTCGGAGTAAAAGAATGGCGATTAGTGGTTGGAAAGATTTTGGGGGAGAAAGAAAATGCGCTCTCACGTGAAATGGAAATAAAAGATCCACCGGATGTTAGAAGAAGGGTTATGGACCACTAAGTAAATTAGAACGCATGCTATGATAAGAAAGACATATGGAAACTAACAAGGAATAAGGACTAACGAAAGGACCGTTAATATAAGGAACTTGAAGGTAGAAAACTTGTGTTGTAAGGTAATCACAATGCCGGAGTAAAAATTTCCATGGCCCTATGTATAAGCAAAAAAGTATGGCAAGATTTGAGGGCTAGTAACAAGGATGCAAAAGAACGGAAAGAACCCGAACCGAATAAAAGCTATAGACAATCTCCAAAGGAAAATGACTAAGAGCGAGATAGTAAGGATAGCTAAGACTACAATAATAGAGATAAAGATTTGAATAAGAGTGAGAGACTAGTTCTAGGTACTTCCGGTCAAATACACGAGTTCGAGAAGTAGATGAAGGCATTGCGCGAAAGGGGTAAGAAAATGAAGAAGGAATATAATAAATGAATGAGATTGCATGCCGAAGTGATAAAGGAAACCCCCAAGACCCTTAGAAGACCTTATAAGACTAGTTGAACATTCGAGGACGAATGTTCTAAAGAGGGGGAAGGATGTTATACCTCGCATTTTGTACATTTGAATATTCCGAGTTAATGGCGGGAAGTTGAGGATAAGGTTATAAATTTTTTTAGAATGTACAAGTTGAGTATTCATCTTTTTATTGGTATGAAGAATTAAGGGTAAAGTTGGAATAAGGGAAAAATTGGAGGCTAAGAGTTGGGGAAAATAATTTTTCATGAAATGGCCAAAAGGCCAAGTGGCCGTGGGCCCCACCCATGTTGGCCAATATTTTCATGCCATGAAATGGCACATGTGTACATTATATATTTGTGGAAGCTATATATATATGTGTATACAAATATGACTATGCAAGACTAATATTCATCATTTATTGATTTAAGAAAATTCTAGAGAATTTGAGAAAATTGGAAAAAAAAAAAAAATTGGAGGGAAAAAATAGGGGCACATGACCGGCAATGTGCCCCCTTTATATATATATATATGTGTGTGATGCAAAGTAAGACACAAGTCATCATTTTTCACTCAAGAAAATTCAAGAAGAATGGAGAGAAAGAAAGAGAAGGGCAATCGGCCAAGGGAGGTGGCCGAACACTGCCTCCCAACTTTTGATCATGAAGAATTATTTTCTCCTTGTTTCTATACTAATTGGAAGGCCCTCGTCGACGTGGAGTAGTTGTTGGAACAAGAAAATCACTCGTTGTCGCTATAACCACTTCTAGCCGAGGAGACAAGTTGAAGGGAAAAAAGGTAAGGTTCAATCTTCCTTACATGTTTTATAGGTGTTTATGCATATTGTGATATGTGGAGATGAATGGAATTCATGAGATTATGGTGTGTTATGTTGTAGCCGAATATATATGTAGTGTGGTGTGAAAGTGTAGAACTAATGTTATGTAGTGTTTTAGTTGTTGTTTGTTGTGGATCCTATGATATAAAATGAAGACTTAATGATCCAAGTTGAAGTGATCACCGTGTGGGCTGATTTGGAACATAATGCGAATTTAACATAGTTGCTTGAATTTATGGAAGTAATGTTGCCAATGTGTGGATTGTTGATGTAGTGTATGAATTTGGAAGAAAGAAACGTATTATTGTTGTCCTTATGGAGATTGGTAGTTTCGGGTGAAGTGGCATATGGTTTGGAGTGTTTTGAATATTGTATAAATTGCTTGGAATGCTTGTAAATCGTGTTTGAATGGCCTCGGATTAACACTTGAACATATGATCAATGATGTTGGTTGGAATGTACGTAGTTTATTTGAATATAAATGAAATGTTGTCGAATTGTGTAGAGAGAAATTATTAATGTTAGAATGTGTTTTGAATCACCTATGGATATTGTTGGTATGGTTGTTGGTTTGGTTGTTGTTGATTTGGCCGAGTTGAATTCTCGGGGACGTTGAAGTTATAGGGGAGATGTCCCGAAATTTTTATAGACGAAGTGTTAATGTGGAATTGAGTTCTTAAGTGCTATGGCTAACGATTGTTACCTAATGACGTTATTGTAGATCGTGAGAAGTCGAGACCCAAGTTTGGATTAATTTAGGAAGCGGCTAAGGTATGTAAAGCTCACCTTTCTTTCTTTTGGCATGTCCTAGTTGAAAGTAAGTTATGACACGTTTCCCGAGGTAACTCTATTCTTGCAATCCGAGCATGTTTATGATTCTTATTTGTTTCTCGATATTCATATTCTTAATGTAACCAAGATATGGTCTTTATGTCATTAGTAAGATTTGGATTTCAAAAATTGCATATAAGTTGTGTTTCCAAAAGAGTGATGTTTTTAAATGACTCCGTAACTACGAACGTCCGTATCTTTCATAGGAAGGCTCGGATTGCTTCGATATGTTCGTATGTGATTCCATAATATGTAAGGTCCGTAACTTTCCGAGGCGGGCCCGAATTGATTCGATATATGACTATGATCTCTACGATATTCTGATATGCTCATGATATATGATATGTTTCCGAGTAATGTCCGAAAGCTATTTGATATAATGTTTGTCCGGATTTTCAAGATGCTTTGATATGCTTACGTTATATGATTTGTATATATTCTGGAATATGATCAATTGCTTTCAGAGCCGGTGGTGGGCAAACCCAATGGTGGGGCAAACCTCAGCAGGCACGCTGAGTCCCAAAGTGGGGGGTGAGCGTAAGGCCGCCTTAGGCGAATCCCACATTGGTTTAGGCGAATCCCACATTGGTTTAGGCGAATCCCACATCGGTTAATGTCAGCTTACTTCATTGAGTCTCTGAAATGGTTTATGTGCATGGTTTCTCACTACTCTGCTCGTGCGAGCTTAGCCACTCTTTCACCGCGTCCCGGCCGTGGCATGTATTCGTGCACATTCCTCTCGCATTGTTCACCGCGTCCCTCCATGGAGGGCCGGGGCACGTATATTTACCGCGTCCTTGCTAGCGGGGCGGGGCACGTTATATGATATGATGATATGGGGGGAGGTGGCCGGATGGCATATGATGATTCCCTTTTACCGCGTCCCTCCGGGGGGCGGGGCACGTTGCATGTTCATGCATATGATGGTTTTATTTACCGCGTCCCTCGTTAGAGGGCCGGAGCACGTTACATGTACACGTTATATTTGCATATTATGATTTTACTCACCGAGTCCCTCAATGGAGGGCCGGGACACGCTATATGTTTTTACGATGATTTTATAACATTGATATGCATGATATATGTTTTCAAAAGCAAGTCCTATGATTGTCCGTACTCTTTATTTCGGTATGATCCCGCTTACTACATTTCATGCTTTACATACTAAGTACATATTTCGTATTGACCCCCCCTTCTTCGGGGGCCCGTTTCATGCCACGCGGGTACACGGGTGAGCTGAAGATATTAGTAGAAAATGTTCCGGCGGATTGGCGAGCTCCATTTTCCCCGAGGCCGTGAGTCGATTATCATGTTATGGTTTCATGTTACGGGTTAGAGACTTTGCGGACGAGTGTCGTGGGTATAAGATGTCGGTTATGTAAAAGCTATGTAAGCCGATGTATTATTACGCATTTTATTATAAGTTTTATATGTTATAGATTTTACTTGATTCGAAAGAGACGAAAAGTATGTTTGCTCTCCGAAAAAGTTTCATTATGTATTTATGTTATGGCTAAGGGCCCAGTATGGTTACGAGTGTTACTAGAGTCAGTGGGTTCGCTTGGCCCTAGGTAAGGGTCGGGTGCTCATTACACCCTGTCGGATTAACGGTGTGACATAGGCGGTGCCCGCTCTGTCCTCCTACCTACCACTGACTAGCCCTTCTACGCTGCGGTTGCTTTTCTCTTCACAGGCATCGCTGAAATAATAACACACAGTCAGGAAAGAAGAGTCCTTATAACATGGCTTTACCGCACGATCTACGAAGAGAAAGGAAGGTCAATCATTCCTAAATGCCCCGCAGTCTCCAGCTTATAAGTGTGGCATGCTTCACACCCATAAAAAAGACTTTGCTGGACACGGCTCGTAGACACACCCTAGGACGAACTGCTCTGATACCACTTCTGTCATGACCCAACCGGAGGGCCATGACGAGCACCATGAGCTAACCTACGAAGCACCTCTTGACATGATTCTTATTATCATTCTAGGTGGACCAAGAAAGATAACTTATGAATATCATAATCTACAAGGACGTGAGTCCAAAAAAAATAATAGCTCATCTATATGATGTACAAAACTATGAACCGATGAGGTTCTGGAGCATCTAACTGTATACATACATCTGTTTACGAGCTTCTACAATGAGTGCATAACATCATAAAGACACGATTATTATGACACAAACCGATGAGTCATGACGAGTGCACGACCTGCTAACCGGACACCCGTATACCCATACGGATATCTTGAGTAAGAGGGTGGCACCTATAGGATTTGCAACCGAACTATACTAACTTTTGAAAGGACGACATCATGAACGTTGTATCAAGAACTCATAACCATCTGTACATATATATATATATATATATATATATATATATATATATATATATATATATATATATATATATATGCGAAAATAATAATGCCGGTAACTAGTCGCCACATATATCTTGTACAACATAATAAAATTTGAAAAGGTTGCATCACATCCCAACTATACTGAACTATCTACAGACTCTAATGGAATACCAAGCTATAGAAGGAACGGGACAGGGCCCCTTCATACCCAGGTATATTGTCACGCACCGAAACATGGCCAGGGCGTAACACGGCACTCGAGCCTTGCTTGCATGTGTCCGAGCGAACCTCATGGCTTGCTTGTCAACATAGGAATCAAAACAAAATAATCTATATGATGCAATTTAAATAAATCATGAAAAATGTAATTTGCGGAATAAAGTCACGAAATTATCATAGCATGAAAATTCATGAAAACGTAATAGTGCGCAAACATGAAAGCATAACCGACTCTTACGTAAACTAAACATGCTGTCTATGAAACCTCTAAAACATGTCGAATACTAAGCACGCTGGACATGCCCTGGACTATCATAAACGCATACTAATACGGACGCCATGTTAAACGCCGAGAGGAGTGGGGCTGCAATAGTGATAAGCGAGGTGATCCCTCGCAACGTGAGCGTATGCTCCCGAAAATCGATATACGCAAGTGAGTACGTGCCCGAAAAAGGGACGTTAGTACATGGTGAATAGTACTAGTATGTAAACACCTTAAAATGAAGAACATGGCACAACATAG
>NW_026721966.1:0-10349 GCF_029784015.1 Lycium ferocissimum | reverse complement strand
ACTTTTCATTTATCAATCATACCAATCCCATTGGGCCACAATACATCTATATCATCATTAGCATCTATGCCCATATCAATGTATATAAGCCGACGAGGCTAACAAAATGATATCCAAAATATAAGCCGACGAGGCCAAATACATCTAACCATATACACATGTCTACGAGACTCTAAGGAGAGTATGCCATATCATATAGGCGGGACAGGACCTCGCCGTGCCCATAAATATGTACACAAAAGAATCAATACCAAAAGCTGAAGCTCCGAATGAAATGGAGCTCCGCTATGTAGTCCCTGAGTAATGAAGCTATGGATCAAGCCTGTCTCCCTGGCCACCTGCGGGCATGACGCAGCGTCTACAAACAAAAGGACGTCAGTACGAAGAATGTATTGAGTATGTAAAGCATGATCAACATCAATATGAAAGCATAATAGACAACATATGAAATAGCATTGGATGAGAGATAATAATATCATCGTCGTAACACTTCTTTCTTTTCATAGGGACATTCCATTTCTAATTGCGTATCCGTGTACATACATCCATATTCTTATCCGTATTCGTATCCGTACTCATTTACATTTCATATCCATTTTCATATTCGTAGTCATATTTCCACTCATACTCATAGTCATATCATATACATATCATGTACATATCAAGTACATTGCATATACATAGCATACCCAACCATGAAGGTTCAGTGTTTCACATACCTGGCCCTACCAAGGCTCAGGGTTATCCGTACCCAACTGCAGTGGTGTGCGCGCATTATATATACATAGTTACTATATTCTACCCAGCCATATAAGCTCGAGGTTTCATAATAGCCATACATAGGCACATATACATATAAGCTCATAAGCATCTTTATCATCATTACTATCGTCATTCATTACAGCTATCCCTAGAGGATTACTCGTCATATAAGGAATTTAGTACAATCGTAACATATCGAGGATCATGAGCTTAGTAGCTTTTTAGAGATAGAATCATTGGATGATATCCTAGGCTTATAGGAGAATAGATATTTGGCCAAAGAATGATGCTTTATAAAAGAAGGGTTAGCCTTACATACCCTTCCGTTCAATTATTCTATCACTTGCACGTTCTTCTTCCATGCTCACATTTCTACCTTCATTAGAGTACATACTAACATTAGGAAATCGATGACTTAGCATACATGACTAAAGCTAGAGAAAATTGGACAGCATCTCCTTTATTTATACGACTTACTCCATATCATATATCAACTCCCAAACATCAATAATAACATTCACAACATCATAAAAATAGCCTTTATTCACCTACATTATCCTTACTTCTCAATTCACTTCCAATCATCCATATTCATGGTCATAACACACGATTGCGTTCATTCATATACAACGTCTGTCCCATGTTCTCAATATCCTTTATAACATGATTATAATCATAATGCATCAAGAATCATGACTCATTCCAAACATTTACACAAAAGTGACACTATTCCCACATTCATGACCCATTTTCTATTTCCTTCTACAATCCAAGTGTTTCAACTTTCAAATATCTTAAACAACATGGAAATACCATAAAACTTACCTTAGATGGTGTAGAAATGAACCTTGGGTGCAAACACTTCTCTGGAGCAAACCCTAATTTCGCCTTCACTTAGATTCCTTGTCTTGGATGAACTTTAATGGGTTTCTTACACTTGATTCACTTGGTTTGATGAAGTTGAACATTAATATCTCTTGGATTCTTGTGGGAGAAGTGTAGAGAGATGTTTTAGAGAGAAGGGGAGTGAAAGGGAAATGAAATGAAATGAAACTTGAATCCATTATTAATAACACAATTTAGTCCCGACCATATTCTACGGATGGGTGTCATTCTGGGCTTATTATACGGCTGAACATACGGTCCGTATGTCAATCTATCATTTAGTTCTTGGAAGCTACGTTCATTCCAACTTGTTCTCGTCGACTCGTTTGATCCATCCTTATGGAACCTTCTTAACACTTGTTTATCACCTCATTAAAAATCTAAGGGACGTTATAACTCTTCTCCAAAGCATCATTAAGTCATCATTAACTTGTTACTCATAAATCTCTTTCGATACTTATCGTATGCCTTGCCTTTTCTTGGCAAACTTTCTCGTCTAACATCAAATGTCTTTGAGATCTTCTTGGTCATCAAATGTCATTCCACGGCAACACCGTGTACTCGTGCTTTCATTAGTCTACCCGTGCATCAACGGAAAATTTTTCGAGGTGTAACAATGTGAACATTAGTCTCGGGAATTCTACGAAAATTTAGCTTGAGTTTCCCCTGTGACAGCACTACCTCCTATCACAACTATAATAAAAATTTTAGGGCCACAACATAATCAATAGAGTTTGAAGAACCAAATGCATAAAAAAAAGAAAAACATTACCTTATGGATAATGTCATCTTGGCGGGGCTGAAATAATGATACTTGGATTTCATATTTTCTTCCGCTTTCCCATGTCATTTCTTCTAGGTTATTGTTTCTCCACAAAACCTTACAGGCCACTTCTTTGTCTAAGCCTCCGCATGCCTATCTAATATGGCAATCTTCATAATTAAATCTAGGAATCATTTCTGACACATTGTAGGATCTTCAACATTTCGAAGCATCGAAACATGAAAGGCATGGTGAGCGACTCCAAATCGGGAGGTAGATCTAATTCATAATGACGTTGCCTACTTTCTTGCGCACAATCTCATAAGGCCCAATGGCCGGGGACTATCCCCTTTTTGACAAAAGTTGCACCCTTCATTGGGGATATTTTTCCCCAATCTTTAACTTGGAACTAGTCCCTTGATGATTATCCCGGACTTTTCTCATAATCTATCTTTGAAAATCATTTGGCACGTTGTCTCTTGATCAAATAAGTGGGGATCTACACTTTCACCCATATAAAGCCTCATACGGTGCCATTTGGATGCTAGAATGGTAACTATTATTGTCACCTCAATAGTGGTGAGTGATCATCCCAATTACCTCTAAAATCTAACATACATGCCCGTAACATATCCTCGAGTCGAATGGTACGTTCTTGTCCATCTTTCGATGAAATGCCGTGCTAAACAATCCCTAAACCCTCGGACTTCCAAAAAATAGTTGCTCCCCCGAGATAATAGATGCGGAACATGGAGCCGCACTACTACATAAAGCCATAATCTTCTCAACAAGTCTTTCAAGAAATGATTGATCGTGAGTCTATCAACCCATATAGAATCATGCTTACGTCGAGAACGGGAGCCGTAATGAAGTCCATATTAATTACTTCCCACTTCCAAGTTGGAATTTCTATAGCAACAATCCGCCCGGCTTTTGGTGCTCGATTTTCACTTGTTGACAATTGGGACATTGAGCTACAAATCGATATGTCCTTCTTCATCCCATTCCACCAATAAATAGATTTAAGATCATGATACATTTTCGTTGCTTCGGGGTGGACAGAATAACAGGAACAATAAGCTTCTCTCAATATTTGGTGGCGTAGTCCTCCCACATCAGGAACACATAATCTACCTCGGCATCGGAGAACTCCATCTCCTGAAATCTCAAATGAACTTCTCCCATCTAGTAATGTTAAATGGGATCTTCGTGTTGTCGCTCTTTTTCCTTTAGATATTACGAAATAAACCTACGCGAGTCCACTACTCGAACTCTAGGCTAGCTAGCTTTGGAGCTTCCATTTCTCTTAAAAAGCTGGTTGTACATCACACTCTTCCCATAGATTCAAGAGCGTCGAACCATTTTTCATGATATAGGATATCAACATCATAATCTTTAGCAATTCCCACCATCGTCGTTGCCGCAATTCAACTCTTTTTGCTTGAAAATAATAACATCGTATAAATATCCACATGGACACCATATAAATAATGTCTCCACATCGTTAATGCATGAATCATTCATAATATCATGGTTGGATAATTCTTTTCATGTTAAGTAATTGCCTTGAAGCATACGCAATCACCTTACCATGTTGCATCAATACACAACCTAGCCCGATGTAGACACTTCACAATAAACAACATAACCTTCAATCCCTCCGAAAGTGTTTGACTCTAAACCAATCTATCATTTAGTTCTTGGAAGCTACGTTCACAAAATGTGGATCTGGATCTATAAAGTCACTTTGTAAGTGGTGCAGAAATAGAAGAAAAACCTTCTACAAACCTCCTATAGTAAAATACTAAGCCCAGAAAACTACGAACCTCCATAGGAGTTGTGGGTCTTGGCCAAGTCTTCACGGCCTCAGTCTTTTGGCTATCTACCCGAATACCATCGGCTGAAACAATGTGCCCCAGAAATGTTACTGAGTTCAACCAGAACTCAAACTTAGAAAATTTTGCAAACAACTCTCGAGTTTGAAGAACTTTAAGGATAGTACGCAAATGATACGCATGTTCTGCCTCGGATCTGAAATACACCAAGATGTCATCGATGAATACAATCACAAATAAATCTAGGAAGGGTCTGAACACATTGTTCATCAAATCCATAAACACTGTCGGTGCGTTAGTTAGCCCAAATGACATCACTCGGAACTCAAAATAGCCATATCTTGTTCGAAGGTACAATCGAGGGATATCTTTCTCCCTAACTCTACCTTGATGATACCCGGATCTCAAATCTATCTTTGAAAATCATTTGGCACGTTGTAATTGATCAAATAAGTCATCAATCCTCGAAAGAGGATATTTATTCTTAATCGTCACCTTATTCAGTTGCCGATAGTCAATGCACATTCTCAAGGAGCCATCTTTCTTTCGGACAAACAATACGGGTGCTCCCCGCGGGGGATGACTAGGACTAATAAAGCCTTTCTCAAGCAAGTCTTTCAATTGATCCTTCAACTCCGTGCGGGAGCCATTCTAAGGAGGAATAGATATAGGCTTAGTGTACGGCAACACATCAATAGTAAAATCAATATCCCGCTCCGGAAGGAGGCCTGGAAGCTCTTCCGGGAACACATCCGTAAATTCATTCACTCGGACCGAAGAGTCGACTCTTGTCAGCTTCTACATCTTGAACCCACACTAGATGTTAAATGTTTTTGTAGATCATTTTTCTTGCCTTTAGATAGGAAATAAACCTACCTTTAGGGGCACTTAAGATTTCCCTTCCATTCTAAAACTGGTTCTCTCGGAAATTGGAAACGAACCATTTTCATTCTACAATCAACATTGGCGTAGCAAGAAGCCAACCAATCCATGCCCATAATAACATCAAAATCCATCATTTTTAACTCATGTAAGTCAATCATAATATGATGGTCACAAATCACAACTAAACAATTTCTATACAATCGGCTAGCTATTACCGATTCACCAACGGGTGTAGACACTTCAAAAGGATTGATCGACTGGGTTTGACTCTTCAATATACGGAGTAACATGTGAAAATCGGATCTATCAAAGCATATACATCATGAGAAAATACCGATAATATACACCGACAACATCGGGGAGAAGACTCAAGATCTTGGCGTCCAAAGCATAAATATCGGCCGAGGACCGCTAGAATCGGGGACTCTCCCTTGCCTCTACCATGGGCGGACCGGCGCATGTGAATCTAGCCCCATAGGGCGAATAGATGAAGAAGATCCGGCTACGACCCCGAAGGCCGGGTCCCTACCGCCACCAATTGAGGGGCAATCATGCATACATCCGACCACATGAATAGCAAATCTGCGAAACCAATCGACGCGACCCCCAATGTAACTTCCCACACTGGGA
This sequence comes from Lycium ferocissimum, assembly GCF_029784015.1. Classification (NCBI taxonomy): domain Eukaryota; kingdom Viridiplantae; phylum Streptophyta; class Magnoliopsida; order Solanales; family Solanaceae; genus Lycium; species Lycium ferocissimum. The sequence continues at coordinate 4,589 of NW_026721966.1, read as the reverse complement.
ACATTGTGGTATGGGTGGCCTCGCTTGTCCTCGAATCACCCCGAACCGAGATCCCGAAAGCTCGACTCGGCCCGGGATGAGTAGATCTATCAAATCTACGGCACCGAAAACCGTGGAGGCGCACTAGTCATGGAATGGCCAATGTCTAATGAAAAATCACGGGCCCTTGCTCATATCGGACCGAAGATCTAGCCCTCTTGTTATGCCTGTGTACTGCGCACTTCTTTGTTGTTATAGACTTTCTTCTAAATTCTGAGCATGGGTGTGGATGCGTGAAATATCCATATTGTCCTGAATGGACGCAGTCAAGCACCTATCCATCAAATGTGGCCCCAGGCCTTTTATAAATCGGTGTACTCGGTCACCCACATTCGTTACCATAGCCGAAGCATACCTAGCCAAAGAATTGAAGCGGAGACTATACTCTAAAGCACTCATGCTTTCTAGCCTCAAATTCAAGAACTTATCGGCTCTAGCTCACCGAACTTCTGGAGGCAAATAATACCGAAGGAAGATATCTACAAATTCTTGCCATACCGGGGGAGGCGCATCGGCTCCCCGTGAAGCCATCCAAACCGTGTACCAATGAACCGCAACATCCCTCAATCTATAGGACGCTAACTAAGATTCGGTGTCCGAAGAATGTATCGGCCAAGTGGTCCTCAACATACCATCAATAAAGTTCGGGGTCCTCATCCGACTTTGATCTAAAGAATTTCGGAGGGTTCAAACTAATGAAATCACGGGGCCCTTGCATTCTATCACCTTGCCCCGTACCTTCTGCTTTTTGCGGGCGACAACAAATTGAGTAAGCAAATGAATGGCCTCCTTTACATCTTGGCCCGAAGCATCCGGTGGAGGAGCCGGAGGTGCTGAAGCTGGGGCTGAGACTCCCTCACGCTCCTCAGAAATAGGCACTGAACGGGAGGACTAAGATTGAGCCGCATTTTGGGACTCACTTTCCTCTACTACTGGTGTCGGTGCTCTTTCAGCCCGCTTTTATCATTCGTTTTTGCCCTTTTGGGCTGCCGTAGCCTTTCTCATTACAGGCATCTCTGAAATACATAACACACAGTTAAGGAAAAGGAAGTTCTTATATCAAAGCTTTATCGCACACAGCATCTTATTTATAAGTGTGGCGCGCAACACACCCATAACCAAGACTCTACTAGACACGGCTCGTAGACACACCCTAGGATAGAACTGCTCTGATACCGCTTTTGTCACGACCCAACCGGAAGGGCCGCGACGGGCACCAGGTGCTAACCCACCCGGGCACCTCTTAACATACTTTCACATTTACATCTAGGTGAGCCACATAACTAAATCATACTTTTCATTTATCAATCATACTAATCCCATTGGGCCACAATACATCTATATCATCATTAGCATCTATGCCCATATCAATGTACATAAGCCGACGAGGCTAACAAAATGATATCCAAAATATAGGCCGATGAGGCCAAATACATCTAACCATATACACATGTCTACGAGCCTCTAAGGAGAGTATGTCATATCATATTGGCGGGACAGGACCCTGCCGTGCGCATAAATATTTACACAAAAGTATCAATACCAGAAGCTGTAGCTCGGAATGAAATGGAGCTCCGCTATGTAGTCCCTGAGTAATGAAGCTATGGATCGAGCCGGTCTCCTTGGCCACCTGCGAGCATGACGCAGCGTCCACAAATAAAAGGACGTCAGTACGAAGAATGTACTGAGTATGTAAAGCATGATCAACATCAATATGAAAGCATAATAGACAACATATGAAATAGCATAGGATGGGAGATAATAGTATCATCGTCATAACACTTACTTGGTTTTCATAGGGACATTCCATTTCTATTGCGTATCCGTGTACATAAATCCATATCCGTATCCGTATTCGTATCCGTACTCATTTACATTTTGTATCCATTTTCGTATTCGTAGTCATATTTCCATTCATACTCATAGTCATATCATATACATATCATATACATATCAAGTACATTGCATATACATAGCATACCCGACCATGAAGGTTCGGTGTTTCACATACCTAGCCCTACCAAGGCTCAGGGTCATACATACCTGGCCCTACCAAGGCTCAGGGTTATCCGTACCCAACTGCAGTGGTGTGCGCGCATTATCTATACATATTTACTATATTCTACCCAGCCATATAAGCTCGGGGTTTCATAATAGCCATAGATAGGCACATATACATATAAGATCATAAGCATCTTTATCATCATTACTATCGTTATTCATTACAACTATCCCTAGAGGATTACTTGTCATATAAGGAATTTAGTACAATCGTAACATATCGAGGATCATGATCTTAGTAGCTTTTTAGAGATAGAATCATTGGAGGATATCATAGGCTCATAGGCGAATAGATATTTGGCCAAAGAACGATGCCTTATGAAAGAAGGGTTAGCCTTACATACATTTCCGTTCAACTATTCTATCACTTGCACGTTCTTCTTCAATGCTCACGTTTCTACCTTCATTAGAGTACATACTAACATTAGGAAATCGATGACTTAGCATACATGACTAAAGCTAGAGAAAAATTGGACAGCATCTCCTTTATTTACATGACTTCCTCCATATCATATATCAACTCCCAAACATCAATAATAACATTCACAACATCATAACAATAGCCTTTATTCACCTACATTATCCTTACTTCTCAATTCACTTCCAATCATCCATATTTATGGTCATAACACACGAATGTGTTCATTCATATACAACGTCTATCCCATGTTCTCAATATCATTATAACATGATTATAATCATAATGTATCAAGAATCATGATTCAATCCAAACATTTACTCAAAAGTGACACTATTCCCACATTCATGACCTATTTTCTATTTCCTTCTACAATCCAAGTGTTTCAACTTTCAAATATCTTAAACAACATGGAAATACCATAAAACTTACCTTAGATGGTTTAGGAATGAACCTTGGGTGCAAACACTTCACTTGAGCAAACTCTAGTTTCACCTTCACTTGGATTCCTTGTCTTGGATGAACTTTAATGGGTTTCTTACACTTGATTCACTTGGTTTGATGAAGTTGAACACTAATATCTCTTGAATTCTTGTGGGAGAAGTGTAGAGATATGTTCTAGAGAGAAGGGTTGTGAAAGGGAAATGGAACTTGAATTCTTTATTAATAACACAATTCAGTCCCGACCATGTTCTACGGACCAACATACGGTCCGTATAAATTATACTGACCGTATGTCTGGCCGTAGATTTGGCCCAGAGAGGGGTGTCATTCTGGGATGATTATACGGCTGAACATACGGTCCGTATGTTTTATATGGCCAGTATGTTTGGCCGTATAATTCCTAGTCATTCCGAACTTGTTCTCGTCGACTCGTTTGATCTCCAATCCTTATGGAACCTTCTTGACACTTGCTTATCACCTCATTAACAATCTAAGAGACGTTATAACTCTTCCCCAAAGCATCATTAAGTCATCATTAACTTGTTACTCATAAATCTCTTCCGATACTTATCGTATGCCTTGCCTTCTCTTGGCAAACTTTCTTGTCTAACATCGAATGTCTTTGAGATCTTACTTATGGTCATCAAATGTCATTCCTTACTTATTGCAACACCGTGTACTTCGTGCTCTTCGTTTATCTATTCACTGTGCATCAACAGAAAATTTTCCAAGGTGTAACAGTTAATTACTTCCCATTTCAAAGTTAGAATTTCCATCGCTTGCAATAATCCTCCTAGCTTATGATGTTCCATCTTCACTTGTTGGCAATTGGGACACTGAGCTACAAATTCAGCTATGTCCTTCTTCATTCCATCCCACCAATATATTAGCTTAAGGTCGTGATACATCTTTGTCGCTCCTGGCGAATGGAATACCGTGAGTAATGAGCTTCTTCCAAAATTCGATGATGTAGTCCCGCAGCATCTAGAACACATAGCTGGTCTCGGTACCTAAGAACTTCTTCGGCAGAAACTTCAAATGGTGACTTCTCTTTCTCCGAAAATGCATCCCTATAGCGACTCAACTGGGGATCTTCATAGTGGTGCTCTCGCACCTCCATGTCTAAGGATGAGACAGCTGGGTTGTGAATACCAACTCTTGCATCGCCTGAATCAATTAGATGAACTCTGAGGCTAGCTAGCTGGTGAAGCTCACAGATTAATTCTTTCTTCTCCGGAGGAACCTGTTATACCTCGGAAAACTTTTCTGTTGTTGCACAGTGAATAGACTAGCGAAGAGTATGGAGTATATGGTGTATCGATAAGTAAGAAATAGCATTTGTCGACATTGAGTAAGATTTCAAAAACATTCTATGTTAGACGAGAATGATTGCCAAGAGAAGGAAAGACTTACGATAAGTATCAAAAAGAATTTATGAGTAACGAGTTAATGGTGACTTAAAGATATTTTGGAGAAGAGTTATAACGTCCCTTAGATTGGTATTGAGGTGTTAGACAAGTGCCAAGAAGGTTCCATAAGGATTGGAGATCAAACGAGTCGACGAGAACAAGTTCGGATCCTTTGGGACATTATAGGCACGCCGGACATACCGGCCGTATAAAATTCA
>NW_026721965.1:0-7993 GCF_029784015.1 Lycium ferocissimum | reverse complement strand
CCGACTATCGTAATGTCCATACCCAAAAACGGGGCCACAAAACATAACATACGCACGTAATGAAAATTTTTCGAGAAAACAAACATGCCTTTCGTTTTTTTTTTTTCAAACCAAATAAAATTTGCAATAGTGTAAAATCTATAATATAAGGCACGACGACGCCGGCTTATATAGCCGCTTGCCGACACATCGATAGCATAATGCATACAAACACAGGCTTACGTAGCCGCTTACAAACGGACCGACATATCATACACTCGACACCGTTCGCAAAGTCTCTATCATAACTTCGAACACCATACAAAGCACTCGACTCGGCGAAGCCTCCGGAGGAAATGGAGCTCGCCAATCCAGTGCGAGCATCTTCTGCTAGCATCACCGACTCATCCGTGGGTACCTGCGTGGCATGAAACGCAGCCCCCCGAAGAAAGGGGGGTCAGTACGAAATATGTACTGAGCATGTAAAGCATAGCATACATCAAACGAGGTCATAACTAAAGTAGGAAGTACGAAAAGTGAAGTCGTAATAACCCAACTATCTAAGTACTTACATCCGACACACAAATCATGCATACTTTTCAATACCGAACGCATCGTAATCATCATATGGAATGACGAGAACCGATGTGGGATGCACCCTCATCATCGGTGATCAAACTCATCATCGGGGAACAAACTCGTCACACATCATCACGTATCAAATGCGGTCCATAGGACCCGGCGGACGAACGTGGTCGCCACCCTATCCGGCGCCACAACACGAGATAACTCCGAAGATTTCAAATCTCCGTATCCCCGAACACAACACATCATCACAACACATCATAAGCCATATCACGGATAACTTCATAAACGGAACCGGCCACATGGCGAGGTCTCGGGAACCGTAACACAAGATAACTTCGAATATATCATAGTGCGCACGATCATATACCGGCCCGGATCCGGTGAAAGAGGTAACACGAACGCTGTTATACCCCGAAAAATTTCGCATTACCAAAACTGTAGACGGCTTAGTATGGGCCAAAGGGAGAGTAAAGTTACGTTAGGATTAAAGAGGTTAAGCTTTCGAGGCTTCGAAAGAAGGCTAGGCAAGGTTTGATACAAAAAATTTTGGTTTAAATGGAAGAAATGATATGTTCTAGTACACTAAGAGTTTTGAAGTAAAACAAAAGTCTAAAGTGAAGTTCGGAAGTCTAGTTTCCAACGCAACAAACTGCTCCTCAATCGGACATCGGGGTAAGGAGATATGGGCGTTACAAGTTGGGCTAGCAGATCAGGAAAATGGTCTGCGCGAACGCGCCAGGGAGTGGCGCGAACGCGCAGAAGGCCAAAGGGCCAATACAGCGCGAACGCGCCCCCACGTGGCGCGAACGCGCTGAACAAAAATTTGGAAATCAAGTTCGGGATGAAGGTCGTGTTATAAAAAGATAGTAATAGCATAGATATGACATTTGGAGACCATATGGTGTAAATTAGTTCATATATTATTTGACGAAAAACCCTCGTTGCTGCACGCCAAGTGGGGCCCACACGTCGGAGTTTCATAAAGGACGTACGAAGGTACATATGAGTAGTATATGGAGAGTTGAGCAAGTCCTAAGAAGGACCCTTAAGCTAAATATGGGCATAGGCCCTCCAAAAGGGCGATTTAAGGGAATATTTTCGGATGATCTGACTTGGAGGGGAAAAGATGATGTTATAAGTTTGGAATTTGGAAAAGTATCAAGAAATAGAAGTTGTAGATAATTGAATTATCTTTCCAACCATAGGTCGTGGGCTCTCATACGATATCAGGATCAAAAGTTATGACTATTTAACTGAACGAAGGTCCAGTCAGAAAAACTGGACCAGCGCGAACGCGCCCAAAGCAGGCGCGATCGCGGCGAGAAGGTTTTTCGGACGGTTCGGACAGAACCCGAACCTTATAAAAAGGGGCCAAGCCCCCATTTCCTTCACAAAAACGTCCCAAAACCTCTCCAAAAATCTGGAGAGCTCACCCCAACCCACCAAGCCAAATTTTAGCCCAAACCAGGTATAATTCCCCAAATTCCGGTCTAGACAGCGTATAGTTGCGTCTATAAAATCGTGTATTGAGGCGTTGTAGCTTAAGGTCATGGTGGAAAAGTGAAGATACGATATTATTAACGGGAGAAAGGTATGAATCTCTTCCTATTTGTACTAATATTAGTTTAATTACGAAGAAAGCGTGATTATATGATTGTATACTGAGTTAATTAGTTATAAAAGTTGGAAAACAGCGTGGGCTGTTTTATGAGATATTTTGGAGTTGTAAACATTATAATTGATGTTGGTATTGTTGTTATTGTTGTTGGTGGCTGAATTGAGAATTCGGGCTAGGCATATAAACAGGGAGGTCTTTAGATTTTCGGCGGAATATAAAATAATATAACTTGGAATATGGTACGAATGTGCAATGAAAAGGCTAACATTAGTGTGAATCCTCTCAAATGTAGATTTACGGGCCTGGACGAATAAGCGTAGCCAGTAGGAGATTGAACAGGTATGTAAGGCTTACCCTTTCTTTCTTTTGGCATGTCCTAGATATATTAGGCTTGAATTTGGACTTTGGGGACAACTCTACTCTTCGGAATCCACGTCCGAAATTGCCCCTTTTTCTTTCAATAGAATTGAATCTTTTATGTTGCTAATGGTTTAAAAATTTGTCTAAATACCTAAAACTTGAATAAGTGGAACCCGATTGCCTTAAAACTATTATGAGCGATATTATGAAGGGTAAGATACGTAAATTGGGTACGTCACCTCATCGACCCGAAGTGGGCCCACAACCCCGAGACTCAATAGTATTGTTTTACTTGCCTTATTTCCGTAAGATAATTAAGGAAACCTTTAACTATCGTTCCGAACTTGATAAGAGGATCTGGTAGCTCAGATATAAGTATTCCGGTTGGACCATTCTGATATGAACACTCCGGTATGAATAATCTGATTTGAATGTCTGACATAAGTATTCCGGCCTAAGTATTCTGCTATGACTATTTGGGTATGAATCTGTTGACCTGAGTATTCTGATACGAGTATCCTTATAAGTCTTAATGTTCTTCACGTACGATCTCGGATCGCCTAAAAGTCCGAAGAGGTTCTGTACTTCAAAATGCTCATAACTTTCTGATACTAACTCGAAAGCATCCGAAGCTTGTTCTGCATTCTCTGATGTCGGTAAATATACGTATTCATCGAGTCTGGATTTATATGCATATGGTTTCTCACGATTCTGCTCGTGCATGGCTCAATGTATCTTTCACTGAGTCCCGGGCCAGGGCATGTTATGTTCTCGTGCGTACTCTATGATATGATTCGATTCACCGAGTCCGGGCCGGGACATGTTATCGTGCACTTCTGTGCATTATTCACCGAGTCCCTCGTACTTGCGGGCGGGACACGTTATCCGTATGTATTTATGATTTGATGGTACGGGGATGGTGGCCGGATGGCATATTATGATTATTCACCGAGACCCGCGGTAGAGGGCCGGACACGTTATGTATACTTGGCACATGATTCGATATGCATGATTCTACTTCACCGAGTCCCTTAACAAAGGGCCGGGACACGTTATTTGCATATATGACTTATGAATCCGATATATGATCCTATTTACCGAGTCCCTCCCCGGAGGGCGGGACACGTTATATGCATCCGTGATCCATGACTTTGACATACATTTATGAGTCTATCCACCGAGTCCCTCACGGAGGGCGGGACATGTTACTCGACACATCTCTCGTACGTCCGACTCGAATACGAATCGTCGACATATCTCCGCACGTCCGACTCGAGTATGAATCGTCTCGACATATCTCCGTACGTCCGACTGTGAGTATGAATCTGTCTGACATATCTCTGTACATCCGACTCTGAACACGAATCTGTCTGATACACCTCTGTATGTCTGACTGTGATTACGGGTCTGTTCGATATACCTCTGTACGTCTGCGTCTGATATACGATATCGTCTGAACATTCTGTACGATTTGCACCTCTTCGGACATGCGGTCTGTGGTTGTAAAGTACGCATTTTGGTATTCTGGTTGACTTACTTTCTGTACCTTTTCTGACATACGAGACAGGTGCGTATGGACTAGGTCTGAACGGTAAGCGTCCGGTATTCTGAGTAAAGTATTTACCGGTTATGTCTGTCCGTCTGTTTCGAGTTATGGTTACGTTTTTCCGTATTGCATGCCTTACATACTCAGTACATTTTCCGTACTGACCCCCTGTCTTCGGGGGCTGCGTTTCATGCCGCGCAGGTACTCCCAGATGAGTTGAAGTTATTGCAGAAGATGTTCCAGCGAAGATGGCAAGCTCTACTTTCCCGGAGCACTGCCAAGTCAGAGTTTGTCTGTTATGATTTCTGGATCTGTGATAGAGGCTTTGCAGACAGCGTCGTGGGTGTGATATGTTGGTCTGTCAGCGGCTCCACCAGCCGATATGTCGGTTGTGTTGTGTAGTAAATTTTGTATAATTACAGATTTTGTCAAATTTGCAAGTTTCACTATGTGTTTCATGATTCTTCAGTTTAGAGATTTGAAAAAAATTTATGTGCGTAATAAGAGTCTGTGGGTTCGCTCGGCTCCGGATGTGGGGTCGGGTGCCCATCACACCCTAATAAGGTTAGGGTGTGACAAAGTGGTATCAGAGCGAGGTCTGTCCGTGGGGTTGTCACGCAAAGTCGTGTCCGGTAGAGTCCTTTTATGGTGTGAAGCGCGCCACATTTATAAACAGGAGGCTACGGGGCATCTAGGAATTGTTGACCTTCTTTCTGTCATAGATCGTGCGATAGAGCCAAGTCATAGGAGAATGAAATAAGAAATCCCATCCGTAAGCCTTACATACGACGGAAGGAGGTAAGTGTGGATATATTTGACCAGTTACCCGAGACCGGTAGTTCCGGATGGCAAGAATGTGATATGAAGTTATATACTCTGTAAGGTATTGATGGCATTCGCGGTGTACAGATTTCGGATAATAAGAATTTGTGAAGGTGATATGGAAGATTAAAAAGGGCAAAACGGTAATTGCAAAAGAAAGGACGCGTTACGAACATGCCTCGAAATACGTGAAACTTTGGTGCGCTCCGTTATGTAATAAAGGCCATATGAAAAAGCGTATGCGATTATATCAGTAATAAAGCACCGAATTCCACCAAAGATTCGAGGTTAAGCGTGCTCAGGTGGGAGCAATTTCAGGATGGGTGACCCCCTGGGAAGGAAGCAAGAAATTCCAAAGATTTAGTTGCAAAGGACAAATGAGAAACCGTAATGGCCTAAGTGAAGTCGGACTATACGAGATGATTGGAGACCACAAAAGACTACGCAAAGATGCGACGAGTCCGATTAAAGAAGAAATGAAAAGTATGTCACGGTTCGAAATTTGGATAGGCTTGAATAGTGTCCGGAAGTATTCGTGGGTTAGTTGATACTAATTATATGTGCATATGTGTATGAACATGTATGATATCTTATATGTGAGGGTATCGACGGAAAGTAAAAGGAAAACTTATGATAAGAAATCTTGCTATGTTATACGCGAATTGAAAAGAAGAAGCTTTGGCATATAAGGAGCCCCTTAAAGGGGGGAGACCATATTATAATAGACCAAAAGGGGATTACCATATTCCTAAGTATCAGGAAGGAAACCTATGACATAAAATGAGGATTCGTGTAAACGCTAAGGAGAATAAGGTAAAGGATAAGGTATAGACATAAAAGGAAGGGCAACTATAAGGGAACCCCCCTCCCAAAGTGCTACAAGACCCCATAAGGACAGTTGAACATTCGAGGACGAATGTTCTAAAGGGGGGAAGGATGTTATACCCCGAAAAATTTCGCATTACCAAAAACTGTAGACGGCTTAGTATGGGCCAAAGGGAGAGTAAAGTTACGTTAGGATTAAAGAGGTTAAGCTTTCGAGGCTTCGAAAGAAGGCTAGGCAAGGTTTGATACAAAAAATTTTGGTTTAAATGGAAGAAATGATATGTTCTAGTACACTAAGAGTTTTGAAGTAAAACAAAAGTCTAAAGTGAAGTTCGGAAGTCTAGTTTCCAACGCAACAAGCGCTCCTCAATCGGACATCGGGGTAAGGAGATATGGGCGTTACAAGTTGGGCTAGCGTATCGGGGAAAATGGTGAAGCGAACGCGCCAGGGAGTGGCGCGAACGCGCAGAAGGCCAAAGGGCCAATACAGCGCGAACGCGCCCCCACGTGGCGCGAATGCGCTAAACAAAAATTTGGAAATCAAGTTCGGGATGAAGGTCGTGTTATAAAAAGATAGTAATAGCATAGATATGACATTTGGAGACCATATGGTGTAAATTAGTTCATATATTATTTGACGAAAAACCCTCGTTCTGCACGCCAAGTGAAGGCCCACACGTCGGAGTTTCATAAAGGACGTACGAAGGTACATATGAGTAGTAGATGGAGAGTTGAGCAAGTCCTAAGAAGGACCCTTAAGCTAAATATGGGCATAGGCCCTCCAAAAGGGCGATTTAAGGGAATATTTTCGGATGATCTGACTTGGAGGGCAAAAATGATGTTATAAGTTTGGAATTTGGAAAAGTATCAAGAAATAGAAGTTGTAGATAATTGAATTATCTTTTCAACCATAGGTCGTGGGCTCTCATACGATATCAGGATCAAAAGTTATGACTATTTAACTGAACGAAGGTCCAGTCGAGAAAAAGCTGGACCGGAGCGAACGCGCCCAATGCAAATTATCGCGGCGAAGGTTTTGTTGGACAGTTCGACAGAACCCAGAACCTTATAAAAAGGGGCCAAGCCCCCATTTCCTTCACAAAAACGTCCCAAAACCTCTCCAAAAATGTGTGAGAGCTCACCCCAACCCACCAAGCCAAAATTTAGCCCAAACCGGGTATAATTCCCCAAATTCCGGTCTAGACGGCGTATAGTTGCGTCTATAAAATCGTGTATTGAGGCGTTGTAGCTTAAGGTCATGGTGGAAAAGTGAAGATACGATATTATTAACGGGAGAAAGGTATGAATCTCTTCCTATTTGTACTAATATTAGTTTAATTACGAAGAAAGCGTGATTATATGATTGTATACTGAGTTAATTAGTTATAAAAGTTGGAAAACAGCGTGGGCTGTTTTATGAGATATTTTGGAGTTGTAAACATTATAATTGATGTTGGTATTGTTGTTATTGTTGTTGGTGGCTGAATTGAGAATTCGGGCTAGGCATATAAACAGGGGAGGTGCTGCCCGATTTTCGGCAGAATATAAAATAATATAACTTGGAATATGGTACGAATGTGCAATGAAAAGGCTAACATTAGTGTGAATCCTCTCAAATGTAGATTTACGGGCCTGGACGAATAAGCGTAGCTAGTAGGAGATTGAACAGGTATGTAAGGCTTACCCTTTCTTTCTTTTGGCATGTCCTAGATATACTAGGCTTGAATTTGGACTTTGGGGATAACTCTACTCTTCGGAATCCACGTCCGAAATTGCCCCTTTTTCTTTCAATAGAATTGAATCTTTTATGTCGCTAATGGTTTAAAAATTTGTCTAAATACCTAAAACTTGAATAAGCGGAACCCGATTGCCTTAAAACTATTATGAGCGATATTATGAAGGGTAAGATACGTAAATTGGGTACGTCACCTCATCTGACCCGAAGTGGGCCCACAACCCCCGAGACTCAATAGTATTGTTTTATTTGCCTTATTTCCGTAAGATAATTAAGGAAACCTTTAACTATCGTTCCGAACTTGATAAGAGGATCTGGTAGCTCAGATATAAGTATTCCGGTTGGACCATTCTGATATGAACACTCCGGTATGAATAATCTGATTTGAATGTCTGACATAAGTATTCCGGCCTAAGTATTCGCTATGACTATTTGGGTATGAATCGGTGGCTTTGAGTATTCGATACGAGTATCCTTATAAGTCTTAATGTTCTTCACGTACGATCTCGGATCGCCTAAA